>NC_058380.1:64015000-64180000 GCF_018350175.1 Felis catus | reverse complement strand
TGTGATATTTTAAGCAAAAATTATACTTGTTCACATTTGCCTATTCATTAATTTCTCTAATATGTCATGATAAAAAATATTATTTAGCATTTGCCAAATTATTTGAGACCTATAAATATTATATAAATATCTATATTTATAGAATAATTATAAGACAAAACTTGAGGAAAGTCTAGGCATGTCACGATCCCCAGAAATGTAAAACCTTGAATCAGTTCCTTATTAGAAATGCAATACTATTTATATCTTTATGGTACAGTGTCAATAGCATAGCCTCTGATAAAGTAAATTATTTTTGCAATTTTTCCTTTTTGCTGATTGATGGTTGTATGACAATAGATAAGTTATTTAAGCAATGGAATTACTATAAGTAGGACAAGTATAAGTCAAAGAGTAAAGTTATTTATGATTTGCACAATGAATTATTAATAGAACATTAGCAATTTGATTGGGAATTCATATATAAGCATAGGTCATTTTTTTTAAATGATTCATATTAATAAAGTTTGAAAAAAGTTAATCAGATATTTAGAATATAATGTAGAACAATATATCTGCTTATATCTTGTTTTCTCAGTCAAGCCTATCCTACATGGATTTTAGCTCCTCTGAATACCAGCCAGGTTATCAGCATTTGCCTTGACCTCAGGTGACTTGGTAATTCAAATTTTCTTCGTCTACATATAGTATCTGTATCCAAAGAAACTTTCTTTGTAATTTCCTGCACATTCCATGTTCTTGCCAACCCCCAAGTTTATAGATTTTGTCCATATTCTGTTGTATTAACAAATTGACGAGCTTCAGGCTATTGCTCATACTTTCTCTGGACCCTCTTCCAGAATGTTTCAAAATCTAGTGTTCTCAGATTAATTATTCCCCTTGAACCTCTCCGTTGAGTCCTGAAACTTGACCAATTGATGAAGGTAAATCAATATTTGGAGCCCTATTTTTTTCTTTACCATTTTATCTCCTTTATTATTTCTTAAATCACTCTAGAAAAATAGAAACCCTAAGTTTGGAAGATACTACATTTGTCTTTGGACCTAGATTAAGAAAAAGCAAAATTGCTTAAATAATATCACTAAACTGTTTTTTCCTAAATTTAGTTTCATTTAGATCCTATTTCATTGACAGTTTATTCATATCCATTTTCTCTTGACTCTGTAAATAATCCAGAACAGTAAATTATCTCTTGATAGGAAGACTTCTGTTTATCAAGAATCATTTTACAATCATTGAGAAACACATCCCCAATTTTTTTTACCTAATATTAAATGGATGATTTTTTCCCTTTAACTAGGTCTATATTTTATCTGTACAATTTCTGCTACTCATAGAAGAAATAGTATCTACTGTTTAGCAGATCCTAAGGAAATATATAAACATAGATTTGATACAATTGAGGTATAAGAAACCATGTGAAAAATCCACAGCACCACTACCAGTAGATTTTTGGAATAGTGTGGTTATTTTACTGTTACCATAGAGTGGACTCTCCTCTCCCATCTTTCACAGAAACGAAGCTTCTTTGCTTTGATAATGAGAAGTAAAGGATTGTAAACATGAGAAATGAAATTGGCAAGGGCTCTCTCTTTACAGAGTGGAATTTGGGGCTTTGTTGACAGAGTAGGCTTCAGAACCTCATTTATTAAGACAGGCAAGAGAGGAGATGATAAAGTGACAAGTACTGTTCAAAAATTGTGTGCTCCTTATGCCATACCTCTTGAGAATGTATGAATGATAGAACCACTGGAAAATGGGAAGAAAACACTTTGTTTCAGTGACTAGCTTTATTTTTCTGGGCTGTTATTCATAAGAATTACCATTTAGTCTACTTTTAAACACGTAGTGTTTTTTTTTATAAGAGATACTTAAAGAGAAAACTTGAATCTTATATACAGAATAAAATATTAGCCATGAAGAACAGAATTCACTCCTGGTAATGTTCCTTTAGTTTTAGCTATTCTAGAAATTTATAGATTACAACCTCATATCTTAACAGAAAGCATTGTCACTGGAGTGCTGCCCAGCCGATGGGTGCACTTGAAAAGAACATTCAGTTTTCTGTACTATTCCCAACTCAAGAGATTTAAAATGCTGCCCTAGTGAAAATAAATCTTCTAAATGCTTCAAAACAAACAGATTAGCCAGATATAATAAACCTCAGAAATATGGTCACAAAAACTTAGGAAATATTTCATTCAAAAAACAATTGTTATGTATGTAAATTTTAATATGAATTCTTCATGCTGATCTTTATATATATATAATACACTAACAATATGTAAAATATGTGTGGAGTTCCAGGAAGTTGGAAAGAAATGTACAAACATGTCTTTTTTTTTGTTTTTATTTTTTTATCCTGTCCTTCTTTTATATGACTCTTATTCCTATTTTCTTTTCAGTACACATGCAATCCCATTTTCCTGTGCATATGCATGTATTATGTAGGGTCCCAGCAGGTCCAAAGGGCACACTCAAGAATAATTCAAAGAGATTTTTAAAGGTGTGATCAGACAGACACCACATTAGATAGTGTTGTTCCCAAAAGGTAGTAATACCAGGATTGCATTAGACCCCTGGTCCTGAAGAGATGAAGCTAAATATATAAGTCATTTGGAAAATTAATATAGACACATTGTTACTCTGTAAAAAGACACAAATGGCCTCCAGGAAAGGAACATCCAACAAGAGATAAAACCTTTCTTCAAGAGGGATGCTGCTAGACAAGAGCAGGTCTACAGGGAAGGAGCTGGAGTAATCAGTGTTCTAAATTAACTGTCCTCTCTCTCCTATCTCCTGCCAAGACCTTCTTTGGCCAGACCCATCACAAAAACCTAGGAATAAGGAATCCCTTATGTAGCCCATACATTTCAGCCTCTCATTGTGCAGGGAGTAGAAATGTGGAGAGTGGATCCTCAAGAAATAGGAGATATCCAGTATATATAGATATGTCTGTGTTATCAGTGTATTTCTATGTGGAATCTTCCAACTTTTTAACAAAGAATAATAAATATAACTGTGTCGCAGGAGAAGAAGAAAGCGTTCTGATTTAGTCATTAATTATGGGCCAAACACTGTTAATAAGCACTTTACAAATGAAATAAGTAATATTTTTCACATTTCACTTCAGGAAATAGGACAGAGATCACAAATAGCCTACTCAGGATCATAAAGCTAGTTAGACTAGAAATTCAATTTCAATCCGTATCTAATTCTGAAGTACTGGCTTTTAAACACTATATGATAAAGCTCTGTTCCTTGCAACATCCTGTTTCTCCCTTCTGTCCCAGCCAAGTTTGATAATTATTTGCTGAACATGTCCTGAGATTTCCAGTCCTTACATCTTTGAGGTAAATGGCAGAGAAGGTAAAGTTCTGCTGTGGCTCCAAAATGGGTTACTAATGACTCACCACAGGGGCTCCTTCCTTTTTTCTTGATGTGCCCATCCCTTCAGTCAACAGTATTTATTGAGTAGATGCTCCATGACATACACTGAGCTAGGTGATAACAACAAATTAAATGAATATTTCAGGAACTGAATGCCATTTGCAATGGGTAGAGCATAAGGCATACATAGTGAAAAAGTAGGTGAGTTTGAACAGGTAGAAAATGGAAAGATGGTCATGAATTTTGAAAATCTTGCCATGGTGTTGAGATTTTATTCTATAGACAAGAGGAAATTTAAAATTGTTACATTTTAAATAATAAGCTAATATGGTCAGATTTGCATTTTAGAAACATTACTTCAACTGTGGTGAATTGAAAGGGGTGATATTTGCAACAGGAAGACCAGTTTTGGAAATTTATAAAATAATCCAGGTATGAGATAACAGTAATACATAAGCAGTGCTGGCCAAAAGAGATATGCATGATTGAAATGTTGGAGTGAGGCTAGGTGACACTAGAATATGAAACTGTAACATTTTAAACAATTATATGTGTCTTCAGCTTTTTTCAGGTGGAATTTACTCAATTGCTCTATAATTAAAGCGTTTTTTTCCTTATGTTATCAGGAGTGACTACTGGCTACCTAATGATACAGAGACCCTGACTATTTATTCTTTAGTGTGTAGGCTAAGAAAAGTATTTTTTTAATGTTTATTTATTTTTGAGAGAGAGAAAGAGAGAGAGCGAGAGCGAGAGCGAGAGAGAGAGAGAGAGAGAGAAACAGAGCACAAGCAGGGGAGGGGCAGAGAGAGAGGGAGACAGAATCTGAAGCAGGCTCCAAGCTCTGAGCTGTCAGCACAGAGCCCAGGCTTGAATCCACAAACCGTGAGATCATGACCTGAGCTAAAGGAAGCTTAACTGACTGAGCCACCCAGGTGCCCCAGCTAAGAAAAGCATTGAGTCTAATATTATATTTGATATTCTTTGGTTAACTCTCTTCAAACATAATCCAAGAACCCAAGAGCCCATTCAAGCCCCACTGAAGGAAAATTTAATCCCTCCACGTTCTGTGTTCCCAAATACCTTGAACGTATACTCTGAGCATAGTTCTTATCATACTGCACAAATACTCATTTTTTTCTGTTTTCCTCAGCAGAAGAGTGAGTACTGCAAGCTTTTATTTTACAAACTATTGACTGAGATTCAGTAGGGCATATTCTATCTTAACCTGGACTTTGGAATCATACAACCATGGTCTGGTTATTTGTTTAGTGATTAACTCCCCTGTGTCTCAGTTCAATTCTAGATGAAGATAACAGTATTTTCCACTATGTTGTGGAAGAAGTAAAAAAAAAAAAAAAAACAAAAACAAAAAACAAAAACAAAGAAAAAAACTATGTTAAGATCTAAGCAAACTATTTAATACCATGTAATTAGTTAATAGATTAGAATGATTTCTATTATCCTTTTTCAGCATAGTTTGGAGACCTATATTTGTCAATACTTTGATAAATGAATAGTAATAACTAAATTGTTAACACCAAATGCCATTCACAAATCTAAACAGTTTACATGAATTGGCTCATTTAATCCTTACAGCAAACTTAGATATGACTGCCATGGCAGTTCTGCAGAGGACTAATTATATAACTTACCTGAGGTTTACATGGCCTGTTAATGGCAGGGCAAGGATTAGAACTGTGCTATTTATTGCCTTCCCAGGTGTAAGCAAGAGTAAATCTGTCTCCTTTTTTTCTCCCCATAGCTCCTAAAAAAAGAAAGGAAGTTTAAAAACACTATCAAAAAACAAAACAAAACAAAAATCATTGGTATCACTCATGTACAAATGAGGTAAAGCATGAGCCTCTTTTTCTCAGTGCAGTGTTTTCTTACCAAGCTCCATGCCTGGTGGATGGTAGGCCTAATGAACTATTGAATGAATGAGTGCCTGTTTATAATTCATACATACAGCTAATTCTGTTTTAATTGTTTTGAATGATCATTATCATAAACAAGAACAACAACAAGAAAAGCAAACCATCTGTCAAAGAATGTGATTAAGTGTCATGAATTGAGACTAGAATGAGGGTTAGGAAGAGGGTGAAAATGTAATAACAGAAAGATTGCAACAAACGTATCTATCCTGTTCCTATTATAACTTGTTTTATTTCCAAATCTGCCACTTGGATCTAGTCCAGTAATATATTCTTATTCTAGAATGTCCAGGCCAAGCACTCAGCATCACTAGCCCCCTTTGAACAAACAAATGGTGAAATATTTATCAGAATTTTTATGCAATGTGCCTTTTTAGCATTAGTAAGCAAACTAATTCTTGCTTAACATAAAATTTCAATTTTTCTTACATATACTTGGATTTTTCCAATAGTGGCAGTCAGTTTAGAGATTTTCTTATTACTTTTTGGCCAAGAAAACAAAGAGTCATGAGTTTTATCTACTCTCTCCTTTTTATGAATTCAATTAAGATTATTAACAGAATGTATGTCTGAGCACACATTCAGACTGTGTGCGCATCAGGCACTGGCAGGCCCCAGATTTCCAACTTGTTAGAAATCAGTATTCAGGGCAGGAGCATTCTAAGCTTCTGCAAGAGATACAAACAGAAAATAATGCTTAGTTTATGCCACTTAGATATAAAAGAGATCACATCATGCACTGATTACATTGCTGTTTCCAGGATCCAGACAGACTGTTTTTCTGCTAGTGTTTATATTCAGAAAGGTTAAAACAATATTAATACTTTGTGCTTTAGACTCCAGACCCATATTTATCATGAATCTAGGCAAACAGCTCAGTCTGTTATTGTCAACAAATATTCATTGTCCAATTTCCTCAAACTAAAATTTGACAAAACAGATTTTTTCCATTTATTTATTGGCAGTTTCCTTCCTTCATGAATATAGTGGAAAAGATATTTTCCATTCACCCTTTGCCCCTACCATTCACCACACCAAACATGTAAGAAGTAGAATTCTAGTGTATAATCGATCTCACCTGAACAGCTATTTAATATAATTGATACCCTGCAGACAGAATTGTAAATATCAGTGATTTCTAACTTGAAATAAAACTTAACATCGAGTGACCAAGCATTTTCAAAGTTTGGTAAATATGAGAACTTGGCCTCATTTCAAAGCTGCTTTCATTTTGGCTCCCTACCAAATGAGCAAGCAAATTAGTGTCAAGGATATATGCAAAATATAGTTACAAGGGAGTAAACATAGCTATTCGTTGTCTCTGTTTCTTCACAGAGGTAGGGCACAAAGTTCATGGGCGATGCAACCCTCATAATGTTGACAACTTTATAGGTCAAAGATGCTTTGAGATGTGGTCTGCCTGCCTTTTACCACATCGGACTATGAAGGGTCCTGTATTATGTCTCAAATCCAACTGCCACCATATAAGGCAATCTTCTGTAGCATCAAAGGAGTATTTCTGTATTCTCTTTCTTTCTGTACCAGTAGACTTGGAATACCTGGACATAGCCAGCACTGTGCAAGCCACCTAAAACGTGTCCATTTCATATACTATCTTCACCAACTACATGTAAGGGATTTTGTGAACAGGACACCCAGTCTCTCTTCCTTCAGAAAAATGTGCTAGGAAAGTGTGATTTCACAATGAGGTATGGAGGAGAGTACATGGGATACAAACGAGAAGACAACTCTGCTTCTTGTTAACTATGTGTTTTGAACAAGCTAATGAGAGCACCAGCTTTTCTAAGATGGGAATAATCAGAAAGTCTGCTCTATATTTCTCGTTGGGTTTCTGGGAAGGATATATATCATCATTAGCATAAGTGAAGCACTTTGTAAATTCCAAAATATTTTATTTATTCTAGGTTTGGTATTATTGCCTCAATGAAAGTAAATAATTTAGTTCTAGATATAAGTATCATTTCTTCCTCTGTGAGATTAGAAAGGGAATTTAACAAGATTCCCAGATTTAGAAGATATGCTGTTAGCCTTTACAATATCCCCCCAGCCTTACTCCAACCTCACATTTTAAAAAATTACTAGAGTTGATTTTTTTAGAGCAATTTAAAGTTCAAGAAAACTTGAGCAGAAAGTACTGAAGTTCCCATATACTCCTTCTTCTCCTTCCCCAGGTTCCCTTTATTATTAACATTTTACACTGATGTGGTATATTTGGTACAGTTGATGAACCAATATTAATACATTATTATTAACTAAAGTCCATAGTTCACTCATTGTGTAGTACACGATTTTATGAGTTTTGCTAAATGCATAATTTAATTACCATTACATTATTATACAGAATAGTTTCAAAAGTTACAATATTATACAGAATAGTTTCATTGCCCAAAAAGGCTGTGTTCCACCTTGTCATTCCTCCCTTGTCCAAGTCCATAACAACCACTAATCCTTGTGCTTTATATATAGATTTGATCTTCCCATATTGTCACGTACTTATAATCATACAGTATGTATATAGCCTCTTAAGAATTTGTATTTAAGGTGCCTCCATGTCACTTCATGGCTTGATAGCTCATTTCTTTTAATCATTGAGTAATATTCAATTATATGGATATACCATTTCATTTATCCATTCACCTATTAAAGGACATCTGGGCTGCTTCCAAATTTGGACAATTACGGGGACTCCTAGGTGGCTTAGTCAGTTAAGCAGCTGAATCTTAATTTTGGCTCAGGTCATGATCTCATGGTTGTGAGATCAAATTCCACATCTGGCTCAGCACTGAGTGTGGAGTCTGCTTGGGATTCTCTCTCTCCCTCTCTCTCTGCCCCTCCCCCACTCGTGCTTGCTTTCTCTCTCTCCAAATAAATAAATAAACTTAAAAACTCCAAATTTGGACAATTATGAATAAAGTTACAGTAAATATTCACATTTGAGCTTTTATGTGATATGTTCTTCAACTTATTCAATTAAATACCTAGGAGTACGATTACGTGATTGTTTAGTAAGACTATGTTTACCTTTGTAATGAACTGCCTGTCTTCCAAAGAGGCTGTATTGTTTTGGATTCATATTCTCACTTATTAATGAGAGTTCCTGTTGTTCCACAACTTTGTCAGCACTTGGTGTTGTCAGTGTCTTGGATTTTAGCCATTCTAATAGGTATATGATGGAATCCCCTTCTTATTTTAATTTGTACTTCTCTAATAACATATGATATTGAGCATATTTTCATATGCTTATTTACCAAATGTTTGTTTTCTTTGGTTATTCATGTTTAGATCCTTGTCCATTTTTAAAATATGTTGATCTTTATCTTGTTTTGAATTTTAAGTTGTCTGCATATTTGGATCTGAG
Source organism: Felis catus (assembly GCF_018350175.1). Classification (NCBI taxonomy): domain Eukaryota; kingdom Metazoa; phylum Chordata; class Mammalia; order Carnivora; family Felidae; genus Felis; species Felis catus. The sequence goes on along the minus strand of NC_058380.1, from coordinate 64,171,297 downwards.
TCATTTATTAGATATGTAATAAAGATATTTTAGATAGTGTTATCAGATAAAATTAGATATTTTTCCTAGCCTTTGTCTTGACTCTTCTCTCTTTTTTATTTTTTTCATGTTTATTTGCTTTAGAGAGAGAGGGAGACAGACAGAGTGCGAGCAGGGGAGGGGCAGAGAGAGAGGGAGATACAGAATCTGATGCAGGCTCCAGGCTCTGAGCTATCAGCACAGAGCCCAACACAGGGCTCAAATCCATGAGCCTTGAGATCATGACCTGAACTAAAGTCAGACGCTCCACCAACTGAACCACCCAGGTACCCATGACTCTTTGTTCTCTTAACAGTGCCTTTCACAGGGGAGTTTTTTGTATGTTCGTTTGTTTTTCAATTTTAATGAAGTCCAGAATACCATTTTTCCATAGGTCATACCTTTACATTGTATCTAAAAACTTCATTGCCAAATCCAAACTCACCTAGATTTTTTTCTTTGTTTTCTTCTAGAAGTTTTATAATTTATAATTTATAATTTTGCCTCGTATTAACTTTTGGAAAGTGAAAGGTCAGTATCTAGATGCTTTTTTTTTTCATGTGCATGTTGACTTTTCTCAGCATTATTTGTTGAAAGGACTATCCTTTTTCCATTGAGTTCTCTTCGCTTTTTGGCAAAAGTAAGTTGACTTTATATATATGAAGCTATTTTGGAGCTGTCTATTCTGATCCTTGATTATCTGTCTCTTCCATCACTAATACCACAGTGACATGATAACTATAGCATTATAAGAAGACTGGAAGTCTGATTGTGTCAGTTCTACAACTGTGTTTTTCTTTAATATTTTATTGGCTATTCTTGGTATTTTGCCTTTTCATATAAACTTTAAAATCAGTTTATCATTATCCAAAAAGTATCTCTTGGGGATTTTGATTGCAATTGTATAGATTCTATAGACAAAGACGGGAAGAACTTAATGTTGAGTTTTCCTATCCATGAAAATATATCTCTCCATTGATTTAGATTTTCTTTATTTATCACTTCTTTAGTTTTTCTCATACAGATCTTATATCTATCTTGTTAGATTTCTACGCATATATTTTTTTATTTTGGAGGTGTTCGTGTAAATGGTTCTCTGTTTCTTATTTCAAATTTCAATTGTTCATTGCTAGACTATAGGAAATAAATTTCATTTTGTGTATTAACTTTGTATCCTGCAACCTTGCTATAATTGCTTATTAGTTTCAGAAGGTAGGCGTGTGTGTGTGTGTGTGTGTGTGTGTGTGTGTGTGTGTGTATAAATTCTTTGAGATTTTCTAAATGGGCATTTATATTATCTGCAAACAAAAAACAGAAACAGTTTTATTTCTTCCTTTCTAAATGGTATATCTTGTATTTCCTTTTATTCTTTTTTAAGTTTATTTATTTATTTTGGGAGAGAAAGAGAGAACACATGCAGGGAAGGGGGCAGAGAGAGAGGGAGAGAGAATTGCTAGCAAGCTCCATGCTGGCAGCACGGAGCCTAATGTGGGGCTTGATCCCACAAACAATGAGATCATGACCTGAGCCAAAGTTAGATGCTTAACTGACTGAGTTACCCAGGCACCCCTTGTATTTCCTCTTCTTATTACATTAGCTAGGACAATGCCAGTACAATGTTAAATGGGAGTTGTGAGAGAAGACGTCCTTGCTTGTCCTGGATCCAGGGAAAAGCATCTAATTTCTTACCACTGAAAATAATGTTAGTTGTGTATTTTTCACAGATGCCGTTTATCAAGTTGAAGAAGTCCCCCTCTACTTCTACTTTTTGAAAGTTTCTATAAGTGGATGTTGGATTATGTTTATTGTTTATTATGTATATTAGTATGGTCATATGATTTTTCTTTAGCTTGCCCAATGCAATGGATTACAATAATTGTTTTTTGAATATTAAACTAAACTTAGATATGTAGAATAAATCCTAATTGGTTATTTTGTATAAATCTTTTTATGCATTGTTGGATTTAATTTGCTAATATTTTGTTGAGAAATATTCATTTTTGTTTATGAGAGATATTCATCTATAATTTCCTTTTTAAAATTTGTCTTTCCTGGCCTTAATATTAGGGTAATCCTGGGGCGCCTGGGTGGCGCAGTCGGTTAAGCGTCTGACTTCAGCCAGGTCAGGATCTTGCGGTCTGTGAGTTCAAGCCCCGCGTCGGGCTCTGGGCTGATGGCTCAGAGCCTGGAGCCTGTTTCCGATTCTGTGTCTCCCTCTCTCTCTGCCCCTCGCCTGTTCATGCTCTGTCTCTCTCTGTCCCAAAAATAAATAAACGTTGAAAAAAAATTAAAAAAAAATATTAGGGTAATTCTAGCTTCATAAAAGGAATTAGGAAGTATACTTTCTAGAAGAGATTTTAGAAAATCGGTATTATTTCTTCCTCAATTGTCTGGCAGAATTCACCAGTGAAACAACCTTAATCTAGTCTTTTCTATTTTGGAATATTATTACTGGTGGATTCATTTTTTTTTTACAGATAGAAATCTATACAGATTATCGCTTCTTGTGTGGCTTTTGATAGATGCATTCTTCGAGGAATTCTTTTGTTTCATGGTCATTAAATTTGTGGGGAGAGAGTTGTTCATAATATTCCTTTATTGTCAGTGGGATCAGTAGCAATGACCCCTCTTATCATTTATGATCTTAGTATTTTGTGTCTTCTCTATTTCTTGGTTAACCCAGCCAGGTTTTAGCAAATTTGTTATTTTCAAAGAACCAGCTTTGAATTATATTGATTTCTTTATTGTTTTTCTGTTTTCAATTCCATTGGTTACTATTCTGATTTTTGTTATTTTCTTTTTCCTGTTTAATTGTTTTCTAGCTTTCTAAGGTAGAATCTTCTATTATGCATTAATTTTCCATCTTTATTCTTTTCTAATATGTACATTTAATGCTATAAATTTCCCTCTAAGCCCTGCTTTTGCTGTATCCCACAATATTTGATAGGTTGTATTTTAATTTTTATTTGATTTTAAATATTTTTAATTTCTACTGAGACTTCTTGGTATATGTGTTATTTATCATTGTGTTGTTTCATCTCCAGATATTTTGGAATTTTTCAGCTACCTTTTTGTTATTGATTTATAGCATAATTCCCTTGTGGTCTGAGAGCATTCTTTGCATGATATCTCTTTTAAATTTGTTTAGGTGTGTTTATAGCACAGAATATGGAACACCTCAGTGAATTTTTCACATGGGCTTAGAAGAATATATTTGCTACTGTAATTGGATGGAGTATTCTATAAATCTCAATTAGGTCAAGTTGATTGCTATTGTGGCTCAGGTCATCTATATCCTTAATGATTTTGTGCTAACTGGATATTTCAGTTACTGATAGAAGTGTGTCAGTGTCTCCAGTTTTAAGTGTATTAGTCTATTCCTCCTTGCAGTGCTATCAACTGTTGTGTCAGGTAATTTGATGCTCTACTTTTAGGAGAATACACATTAAAGATGGTTTTGTCTTCTTGGAGAATTATCCACACTGTCATTATGTAATGTGCCTTTATTCCTGATAAGATTCTGATAATCTGTATTTTATTTTGATATCATTTTCCTTCAATCCAAATAACTTTTTCTAGCATTGAGCATTTCCTCAAGTGTAGATGTGATTGCAATAAATTAGCAGAGTTCCCTTTTATCTAAAAGTGTCTACTTCATCTTCATTCTTAATAATTTTGCTGGTCTTGAAGTTCTTCGTTGATAGTTTTTGTTTGCTTGTTTTTTCTTTTATCACTTCAAATATATTATCTCATGGTCTTATTTCCATAGTTTTTGATGAGAAGTAAGCTCTAAATTGTTTTATTGTTTCTCTGCAACATAGCCTGTTTCTCTTTTCTATTTTCACCATTTATTCTTTTGGCTTTCAAAGGTTTGCCTATTCTGTGCCTAAGTGTGGTTGTTATTATATTCATCAAGCATAAGACTCATTAAGATTCTTTATTCTATTAATCTATTTCTTTCATCCAATTTAAATTGGATTTGGTGGGGGGCGCCTGGGTGGCTCAGTCACTTAAAGGTCTGACTCTTGATTTCAGCTCAGGCTATGATCTCACAGTTCGTGAATTGGAGCCCCACATCCAGCTCTTCGCTGACAGTTCAGAGCCTGCTTAAGATTCTCTCTCTCTCTCCCTCTCTCTCTGCCCCTCCTCTTCTCACTCTCTAAATTAATTAATTAACTAATTAATTGATACAAAATAGGGTTATTATTTCTTCAGCGATATTCTTCATGCCTATTTTCTTTCTTTTTTTCTTCTAGGATTCTAATATTCTAAATTCCTCTAGGATTCTAAATATCCTCAGTACTCAGAATATTTTAACAAGTTTAGATCTGAACTTTAAAATATTTTCTTTTTGTTTTTCAACTCGGTTAATTTTTATAGATATGTGCGTAAGCCCCAGTTATCTCTCTCTCCTGTTGTTAATTGCACCCAGAGGATTTTTCAGATACTACATTTTTTAGATGCAGAATTGCATTTTGCCTGTCTTAGTCATATTTCTACTTTCTTCTGAAGTTTTCCATTTTCACACTCATTGAGATAATATATTATCTTAAATAATTGAGAAATATTATAAATTAATAGCAGCTGTAGATCTTTGTCTATGAATTCCCACATATGAGACATCTTGCGGTTGTTCTAAATTGATTGTCTTTTTGCTTGAGAATGAGTTCCATGTTCTTAGCTGTTTGAATGTCAGGTAATTTTTATTTTAATGTGGATATTTTATGAATATTAAGTTGTGAGGTTATGGATTCTGTGATTTTTTAATGATTTATGTATCATTTTTTAAAGAAAGAAATTGCTTCAGGTGGATATAAACTGAAAATACTGTTTCCTGGTTGGCAACTCCAGCCTCAGTAGAGAACTCTTGTCTTTCACTGAGCTGCTTTAAAGTTGAAGAGGAGCTAGCCAAATACGTGGACCAAAGAGAATCTCAAGATATCCTCTATCATTCTTTCCCTTGAAAGATTTCACTGTCTTTCTTCTGTGTCCATAACTTTGTCCTCTTTCCCCAGACTAGAAGACTGCACTTTTCCCCCTGCCATTTTATACATGATGACTGTTCCTTTTATAAACTCAGAAGCAACGAAAATTGGAAATTAACTATATAAATCCCCTCCTTTGAGATTAGACTCATTACCAGAGTCTGCCTGCTTCTCTTTACTCTTCAATACATTTACATTGATCTCTTCTGTACAGATATTATTTCAGTGGAGGTGTTGGTCTAGTAGCATCTGACTCATCTGTTACTGGATACATTTCCGATGGACTTAACACACACACACACACACACACACACACACACACACACACACACACAGAGTCAGTTCCATTATAATGTTTATTTTGAACACACAAATTTCTTCCAATTGATATATTAGGAAATAATTTGAACATAATGTGAATCTTGTGTTTTCTTATGCACCATTTCATCAGAATAAACAGTACATGAATGCAGAAAAATGCACCCAGTTGCACTGAGCTGATACAGATACACAAAAGTCAGGCACAGTCACATAGGCATACAGACCTTGAAACTCTACTAGGTACCCCAGTTTGCTATATGTATTATGAGACACACTTATTCACATCTTGTACTAATTTATGCATCTCATTTTAGATACCCTCTTCCCACCATTTCATAATCACTCAAAGCTACAATACTTCTAACACGCACTTCATCAGCAAACTTCAGCATTTTTCAATGTAAAGTGCCACAATTGTTGTAGTCTTTATGTATCATTTAACTATAAAATGTTTATAATTGTGCTATTATCTTTATTAGATTCTTATATTTTTGTTGTTATTTTTAACAAGTCACTGATGAATCTTCTGTGTAGTATGTCCCTAATTCCATTTCCCCCCTAAGCTTTATGGGTTTTACTGAATGATTTTATATAACATGATAATATTTAGGAACAACATATATTGACTTAACATATTTTAACTTATATTAACTTATATATAAGTTAATATATTTATATACTTAACATATATATATAAGTTAATATATTTATATACTTATATTAACAACATAAAAGACTTAGGTGGAACACATTATTTTGTGTATATTGTACACATTATTTTGCAGTTAAAAATATGGCTTTACATTTTTATAAGGCTGTGTTTGGCTCAAATGCTTCAAACTATATGATTATAGACAATATAATGCAGCGGCTCTGTATATATCAATTTTTTCTTTGAATAGCTAATAATACTGTATAGAGATTAAAAAATTAATGCATTAATGTCTCCCTGAATAAGTATCAATATACAGATAATGCTTCTGGACATCATTTTGCATTTGAAGATTTTACCTCCTGGCTGAGAAAAATCTGTACATATCTAAATCGTTTTTACTTGTTCCCTTATAAAAAAATATAGGTTTGATAAAAGACAAAATGGTAAAGTTGGTAAATTTTCTCCAGTATCCCGTGCTTGAGGGTCTTAGCATTATATTCAGCTGTAGGCCATCCAAATTGTGCCTCCTTGGAAACTTATAGTATAAGTGATTATTACTCAATTACCTTTCTGTAGAGCAGTGAGACAAATATGAGTTTCTCATACCAGTTTCCCCCCACTTTTGCCTCCTCAGTTTACTAAGTTGTAATACAGCTACTCTTCCCTTTTCCTCTTCAGTTGATTCTCTCTCTCACTGCTGAGATGCGTACAAAAGAATATGAGGCACTTGTTACCGGAATTCATGTGATTTACACGCCAGTTTGCAGAGTCTTGTACATAATTATTTTAATATTGCAAATTTCTTGGAGTAAAAAATTAATTTTCTACTTAATTTTCTAATAATTTGTCATTGATAGCTTTAATACAGAAGCTTGAATTACATATTACAGTGTTCAAAATATTTAAATCATGCCATTTTAAAGCAAGATAATGAGGTACTAGCTATCCAAAAGGAAATGGAGGTTCAAAGAAACCTAATGGCTTCAGGAAGGTCACTCAGATAGTAAATACCAAAGCTAGGATTTTAAAGGTACCATCTTTCACTTATGTCAATTAAGAGATTTCTGAGAGATCTAAATAATAAAATAGTCCATAACATTCCCTCTTAACAGCATTTCCCATCAAAAGATTATTGACTTTTAGAAAATTATTTTCATTATCAAAAACTACAAGAAAAAGGAAGATGAGAGGAGAAAACAGACAAGCCATCTAGAAAAGTAAGTTTTTGGAGATAGTAAAATCATTCTGCATAACTTCAGTAGCTGTTATTTATTTATATATGAACTCTGTTCTTAACTATATCACACAGCAAGCACAATTTTTGAATGCCAGAAATTTTGTACAATAGACAGGTGCCTAGACTAGATTGAGCTTTCAGAAATAATTTTAACATGCTGGAGAAAGTATAGGGTGGCTTGCTCAAGACGTTTTTTCAGGTAATAAAGTTTGCATTAAAAATAGTAGGTAGTCAGAGGAGACCTGATACTTTGAGAAAAACTGCATGTCCATCATATAGCCTAAGCTGACACCTCACATGTGTGACACCGTGTGTAGGGGAGGAGGAGCCAGTTAAACCCACAAACATACGCAGACTCACATCACACATATGTATATGTAATATTAAAGGTTCAAAGTGTAATTCCCAGAAAAGAAGGGACCAGTAGCTTTGAAGGAAAAGACAGTGTCCTTGGATCACACTCTGGCACCTTTCACAGTGGGCTGGTGAAGCCTGGATGCAAGTGTTAGAAGAAGTGCATTAAATATGCCAGGAGAAGTACCTACATGAATACAGGGCAAATATTTCTTTTAATTCTCTATGCAAATGATACAAAAAATATCTATGATATTAAGGATTCCCACCTGAATTTTCCACTGGTAGTTAATTGTTTCCATATACTGAAAACATCCAACAGAGAAAATCTTTAATAATTGGCATGTCTACTACTAACCTGTTATTGATGTTACTAACCCTTCTAGAACTAATACCATCAAGAAAAAGAATTGTATCATAAACTTCAGAAAAAAAATTTAATTCAGAAACAGCATCTTCAATGTGCCTCCATATACATACATGTATTTTAGAGTTGTAATCATGAAGTTTTTGTTTTGAATTCTCTCTTACATTTTCTTCCTAAAACTTAAAAAAAAAGTGTTTTGACACAACCTTTATGATTTCAATTGTTGATATCCACAGTGTATTTCATTTATTAGCATTAGAATTTTCCAAGTTGTGGTTCTTATATTAAATTCAAAACGGGTACCTACAATTAACTTTTGTCTTAGGTTTAATTATTTTCTTATGTAAAATTCTTAGGTAAAATATAATTCAGTCAGTAGGTGTAAATATTTATATACCTTGTAGCATTTCCATATGGCTTTCCACAAATATTATACAGAACTTGCCACCAATAGTTTATAATCATTTGTTTCCTCAAAAATCTCCCACCATTAGCTGATAAGTTTTCCAGTTTTTTTTTAATTTATTTAATGACATTATTTTATGTGGCTTTTAATTTTATTAAAAACTTCTGGAAAAAAATTTTAAATAATTTCATCATTATTTTAAGTAATTGGCTGTGTTGTGGGGTTATTCCTTAATTCTATTTTCAAACTTCTTATATTTGTGTACAGTGTACATGTATCATGTTTATAATCAAAGAATAAAATAATGCTGTAAAAATTGTTTTTCTGCCTTTCTGATAACATCACATCACTTTCTCTATTTACATCTTAGTAAACTAAATACTGCTGACTTTATTGTGAAAAAAATCATTTTCTAAAACTTTAGAAACAGAGGAAAACCCACTAAAACACTTTCAACAATATAAATCTTGGTTAATTTCCAGAGAATGATTCTTTGGTTCATATATATGAAGTAGAACCACCTTTAGTTTTATTTTTATAAAAGAAAATTTATTTTGTCAGCGTATACGCTTCTTTACTTCCAGATAATACAAAGCAGCTTATCATCTTGTAGAAATAAGCACATTTGGTTTACCACACTTTATAGAACAATGCCATTTTCTAATGGCATTTATCTATATGCCATTTATCTAATGGTTTATCTCTAGAGAAGCAAGTTGGAATACATAATATTTTAAATGAAATAGAAACAATAAAAACATTACAGTAAGCATTTTTAAAGCAAAATGCACAGGTCAGAATCAACCAAATCTTTAAATACATGATTTGAGATCTCTAATCTTCCTTGTGTATAATTTGGGTCTAAATCACTTTAGTGGAAAATTTGTATTTGCAATTACTTATATTTTCAGTAAACCCAATTTTTTTCAGAATTACTGCAAGAAATAACTAAGGTAGAATCTAACCTCAAATCTTCTGATTTATTTGGTGACTTTTACAAATTTGCTTTATATGCAATTCATATGTGGAGAAATAATAAAATAGCCATCACCACACTGTACAGCACATAGCTTGCATGTTCTACTAGACTGTGAGATCTTTGAGGGCAAGAACCATAACTTTTACATGACCTATTCCCACCACTTAGCACAGAGCTTTTCACAGCATGTGGCCTATGAGTGATCATGGAATCATTGAAAGAATGATGGCTGGAGGGAAAATCCCACTGTGTCGTATACTTCACAGGAGCTTCTCTGAGAAAAAAACCGTGCTTTTGTTGACTGTGTACAAGGGTTTGTATTTTTCAGGCTTACTCACTGCTTTGATTTCATTACAATTCTAATCCCCATTGCAAACGTTTTCTCAAATATTTTGAAGCTACAGCACTCTCTGTATCATGGAAGGTTTCTTAATATTCTCAATTATTATCATGTCAATTTTTAAAACTCAACATAGTCCCTATGGGAGAGACAAGTAACCTCACAGTACACAATCATGGACAAGGGCAAACAAATTTGGCATTTTGCCAGGTAACACTAAAAGACAAACACAAGATGCTCTGAGGGTGTTTTTAGTATTGATTCCTTGTACCTGCCTTCATGAGTCCCAGCTGTCAGGTACACTTCCGCTGGCTCTGGGTGTCTTGTTCCTGTGCTTGGCAGAAAGGAGACTCAATATTGAAAGAGAAAAATGTACATCTGAGAAAGACTCAAGGAAATAGAAAATGATCCACCTGTTCAAAAGTATCAGTAATTAATAAAGCATACTTAATTCATAAAGAAAGGTCCACAAACATGACAGGATCCTACTCTGTCTTGCCTGCCGCCAATGAAGATTTCTTGCTGCAATTTTATTAATAGATGTAAAATAAGTTTCCATTACTTTTCACATGGACTCATAATTCATGTGATATTTCAAGTGTTGTATGTGGAATGTCCATGTCCTGAAGAATCCAGTTAAGGACTACCGTGGGCACTTCTCTCAATAGATTTTGTCGCGTGAATATGGTAGATTCATTCTCTCACACTCTCTCTTTCTCTGGTCAGAAACCATTGTTTTTTTCCCCACCTCATTGTGTTTGAAAACAAGCTAGACTCTATTGACTTATTTTTCACTGGCAAGATTTTTTCAGCAAGTTGAGCTATAAATACAATTGAAGTAAATGCCTGCAATGGATAGAACACTATAAATTTAGTTTCTTTTTACTCTTACTCTTTGCAGTTGCTTTAAAGTGTTGTATGACTATGGAGATTGATGTGAGGTCTGAGTCTATGTTATAGAAATAGGAAATGGTCTTCACTTAAAATAGAGAATATGAGGTAATGTGCAAGCAAAAAAGTTAGTCTGTGTACCACAGGCATTACTATTGCAAATGCTAGATTACCATACAACAAGAACAACAACAAAAATAACAAATAAATGATTTCATTTTATACTGTATTTCCCTAAACAGTACTACATAATGTGTTGTCTCCTTTATTATACATAAAACCATGTAAAGTAGTACTCAAGGACACAGTTTGAGTCTCTTTTTAAATGAGATAGGCATAGGTTTGTAGAAGTATAAACCAAGAGACAGTTGATAAATTCTAGAATTGGATTAGAGAGGCACCTGTGTGGCTCAGTCAGTTAAGCATCCGACTTTTGATTTCGGCTCAGGTCCTGATCCCAGGCTGGTGGGATGGAGCCCCGTGTCTAGTTCTGCACTGAGCATGATGCCTGCTTGGGATTCTTTCTCTGTCTCCCTCCACTCTTCTCTCTCTCCCTCTCTCCCTCACTCACACTCACTCTTTCTCTCTCTCTCTCTGTCTTTCTCTCTCTCAAATAAATAAAAATAAAATTTAAAAAGTTTTTATTCATTTAAAAAAATTAAAATAAAAAATAGAATTGGATTAGATATTAGTTTTTCTGACTTTTAAATCGATACCCCATACTATTTACTTTTCTACATTATAAAAATTTCAAAGTATTTTCCCATCCCTTTTGCAATATTGTTTGTGATAGTCTCTGCTGTATCCAACATTTATTTTGTCCCCTTGTTCATACTTAGAAGTCCAATACATATAGCAAGGTATGCCCTCAGTAGAGGCTTAATAATATTGGTTGAATAAATGAATTCCTCATTCCCTAGTGGTACTTTAAAATTAATGCTGTCATTGAGAGGTGCTTTCAAGATATGTTTAACAGATATATGACTTTATGGTGTACTTTTTCAGTAGGCAATACTTCTGAAGCATTTAGTTTACTAGGAATTTTAAATATATCTGAGCAAAAAATAAACTGTTTCATAAAGGAAATCTTTAAAAAAGACAAAATAAGAAATAGCAAACTTTGTTTACATCACATGGATTTTTTGTTAGCTCTTCAACTACTACACAAATGAAAATTCTTTTAAACTAAAAATTTAAAAAAAACATACTTAGAACTCACTGAATTTTTTTAAATTATCAATAAAAGAGAACTATTGAAATATTTGCAACTAACCCTACTTGTAGACTTTAAATTGTGTGGTATAATACATTTCATTTTTCTTTAAACTACTTTAAGTTATGATTATCTGTTACCTATAGTCTCAAACATAGATACTGATCTCAGATCCTTAACAATAGTATTATTGCTTAATTAGTCTTTGAATCCTCCTGATACCTAAAATAGTCTTGGTAATAGTAGAAACCAAATGACTACTTTTTTAAGCAAGGGTGCAGGGGTGACTGAGTGGCTCAGAAGTTTAAGTGTCCTAATTGAGCTCAAGTCATGATCTTAGGATTCGTGGATTGGAGCCCTGCATCCGGCTCTGTGCTGACAGCATAGAGCCCAGAGCCTGCTTCAGATTCTGTCTCTGTCTCTGTCTCTCTCTCTCTCTTTCTCTGCCCCTTCCTGGCTCATGCTCCATGTCTCACTCTCAAAAGTAAGTGAACATTAAAAAATATAATTAAAAAACAGATGCATACAATGAAGGATAAATTGTAATGAATGAAACAGCTAAGTTATCAATAGGGAAAGCTAATTAAAAATATAGTGTTGAAAAATCTAAATGAAGAGGGACTTTCACAAGAGTATTTAGAAGGTCGGAGGAGTTTCCAAATAAGAGAAATGGTACGAACCATGCACTTGGGTTAATGTGAATTAAACTATTTGTCAGAGAAGTTATGGAGAGTTCATTGGCTGAAAAGGGGAAAATGATAAGGAATGAAAAATAAAGGGGGGAGGGAGGCTAATGCACAATTTTCAATCTTTTATTCTATACTGTGAAGAGAGGCGAACAGAAACTAAAGACAGGCTAATCATTAAACATTAGAGAAATTACTACATTAAAATAGTGGATTAGGGGCACCTGGGTGGCTCAGTTGGTTAGGCGTCCAACTCTTGATAATGGGCTCAGGTCATGATCTCACAGTTGGTGGGATAGAGCCCTGTGTCATGCTCTACACTGTCAGTGCAGTGATCCTCTCTCCCCCTCTCTCTCTCTGCCCCTTCCCAGTACACATGTGCTCACTTGCTTGCTCTCTCAAAAATAAACATTTAAAAAATAAAATAAAAATGGTGGATGAAATAGTTTATTAGCTTGATAATTAAGTGAAAAAATGAGTACAAATGTATGTTTGCTATGATTATAAGCATATTATAAAAATAATATATGCAAGAGAGCTTCTGCTCCCATAATGGCAGTCTCTATTGTTTTAGTTAACCCTTCAGCCAGATAGAATATATAGTCTGGACAAAATATAAAAAGCAATTATTTTAAAACATAGGTACAAAAACATTCAGAAACTGGAGGGATTTCAACCTGTGAAAGAAGAGAACTTCATTCAGTGACATCCAATTTGACAACTTTTCCCCTTAGGGCATTGGCATTGGGAGCTGGGATCAATTAGAAAGTCTCAGTTTTATTATGATGATGTGTCAAAGGATAAAGCTGAGGGGTTTACAAAGCAATAGGACATTTAGTTGGAACATGCAGGAGAGGAGGGAACCGTAGAGTAATGTGTTTCAATATCTCCATAAAGGTTCCCCTGGAATTATTGGCTATCACCTATAAATCTCTGTCCAATTATATTGCTTTACTTAAATGGTTGTTTGTTAGATATGCAATTCAGAATCTATTTTTGGGCACTTTTATTGGTTTTATTTTTATAAAATATATAGCAATGTCTAAGATACCTTTTATAAATTATGAGATCTCAATATTTCTAAGTAATTTTTGTTTGTATCAAATATGTTGTCCTAATATACTACTGCCTTTTAGTATCTGAGTAACCAGTTCCCTTGGTAGGATATCTAGGCAGCTAATTTTATTTTATGCTAATAGGTGTAATAGTTTGGTTATTAAAATTTTTATCTTCACCTTTTATACTTTTAAAGCATTCAATGGCATGCATTTGGATCAGCTTAAGAAATATTTTACAGTGGAAAATGTCTGGTATCATTTTATGGGTAATTATGGGTCTTCTGAATGATGATGAATGAGATATTAATGCCAAATAAAGAACCATGGTGTTCATCTCTCCTTCTTCCTTGCCTTATTCACTAAGGACATTGGTTAATATCCACATTTTAAAAAACTTCAAATTTGCAGAATTTACCATCCTTTGAGGACTCATGCTTTACTCTTGGGAATATTAAGTTTTGGAGAGACCTGTCTTTTAAGAGACAGTACAGTAAATAAGAAAAAAGATAATGCCTAAATTACGGGGTTGTGATGAACCATAAATGAGATACATGCATACATAAACCACAACAGATATTATCTGCTATGCATTAACAACTCAATATTTTTTTTTAATTTTTTTTCAACGTTTATTTATTTTTGGGACAGAGAGAGACAGAGCATGAACGGGGGAGAGGAAGAGAGAGAGGGAGACACAGAATTGGAAACAGGCTCCAGGCTCTGAGCCATCAGCCCAGAGCCTGACGCGGGGCTCAAACTCACGGACCGCGAGATCGTGACCTGGCTGAAGTCGGACGCTTAACCGACTGCGCCACCCAGGCGCCCCAAACTACTCAATAATTTTTGATTGACTACCCAGTATTAAATAAAAAGTTTTCCCACAATAAGATCAAATAAGGTGACCCCCACTCTAAATTCATCCAAGCAATTAAAAAATAACCACCAGTTCTGACTCTTGATTTTGGCTCAGGTCATGATCTCGCGGTTTGTTGGTTTGAGCCCCACATAAGGCTCTGTGCTAACAGCGTGGAGCCTGCTTGGGATTCTCTCTCCCCCCTCTCTCTTTTTGGCTATCACCTATAAATCTCTGTCCAATTATGTTGCTTTACTTAAATGGTTGTTTGTTAGATATGCAAACTACCTTCTCTCTCTCAAAATAAATAAATAAACTTAAATTTTTTTTTTAATTTTTTAACCACCAATGCACTCACTACTAAGAATATATACTCCTTCAGGTTGAACATTTCAAGCTCTTATAAAATGCCCTGCTTTTACTAAAGACCACTTTCTCCCCATTCCACATTTTTTTTTTCGGTGAAGAGAGTCCAAAAAGTATTCATTGTGGGCCTCTTTCTGACCCTTTCCTCATATTGTCCTTGGGAATGTAGATTGACTTTTGTGACTAAGAGATAGGATAGTTCACATCGTATCAACCATTAGGATTTTTGTCATTGTTGGCAGATAATTTCTCTCACATTTCTTTATATCTTGCGACAGCTTTGTATTCTAGACTATGTTTTCAAGGAATTTTTTTTCGCCACTCAAGGAATTTTTTTTTAACAAACAGCCTTAGAAGACAGTGTCTCCCTCCAGGATAAAGACATATTTGTTCACCATTCAAGATAATAAAGATGATGTACCCTCCATGACAAAGGTCTGGAAGGTTTTTAGAAACTCCTTTAAAAGATAGAGGTTTCCTAGACTTAGCTGCTTTTCAAACACACTGTGTGCATAGTAGCCATCTGGGCAGCTCCATGTCATCTCCTCAGGCAAGAAGAACTGATGCAAAGTGAAGCTTATGCTGCCTGCTGTATTGTAATAAAGTCCTTTGTCTCTAAACCAGAAGGTTGTATCTGCTGCCAGTATCTAGATTTACTTATTAGTTTAGGAAGTAGAGCAAAATCATAGAGTCTTTACATTTCCTGACAGTATATATAAATGTGTGTGTGTGTGCGTGTGTGTGTGTGTGTTCGTTATTTTACAACTTCATTGTGGGGATGGAGCACTCAATAGCACGCAGTCTACATAGAGAGCTCATGTGTATTCCCCCACGAGGTGTGAGTAGGCAGCCCTGGACTAGTAAACATGGCACCATACATGTAAGAAAACTGCTCCCACTCTCCCTTGCAAGGCGCATCAATAGTACAACACAAAGTATAGAAGAACAAGAGGGAGAAATAGACACGATGGAGAGTTAGACCATACAGTTCTTACCAATAAAGGACTGCGGTTGCCTTGTACTACTTAGGCTCAAAGATGTCTTTGAATTGGATAATATATGATTTGACTTCAAAAATGTTTCAGATCAGAGTGAAATAAAGTAAGCCAAGTTTCTTCCTACAGATAGATTGTGGCTCAAACACAAAGTTACTGACACTTATCAAAAAAATAAAGTGTTCTCCATTTTTAGACATTACTTTAGACACTCTGTAGTTCTTACCGTTTACAGCAGCTTGAACTAAAGATACACCAGTATCTAAATGAAGAGAAATGAACTGTAATTTAAGGTGATGGAGTAAGGGGAAGACAGAGAAGAAGGCACAATATGGCAGGTATTTACTAAGTGAAATAAGAAGTAGGTCAACATTTAGACATAAAAGATGAGAGAAAGAGAAGTATAGAATTATGCACAATAAATATGATCTCTCTTTCACAAGAGAGACAAAAATATTCATGCAATGTTAAAACTACACAGAAAGTTTGAAAACATCTAGTTCAGAACACTCACTCTGCAGATGAGGAAATTGCCCAATATCACACAGTTAATTACTAAGCGATAGCCTTTAAACTTGAATCTCGATCATGACAACACGAACTCCTCATTAAGCCTTCAGCCTTCCATCGCCTTCTGTTATTATCTTTTATTGCCATTTCTTGTTCTTAAATTAATGGATGATTTCTTTATGTTATTTGTTGATGGTAGAGGGTGTAAAAAGAGAGGTTGAACAGGTTCAGAGAGGCAGTAGAAAAGCAAATGTATATAACTTTCTGAAAACAATCTATATATGATTTACTTGTCATTTGTACAAAAGCTACATAAATATCAGTAGTGAGAATATGCTCATTTTAAGGTCTTACCAATTAATTTGTCAAACTGTTCTCAGTAGCTCAATTTTTTGTCATTTTCTATGACTTGTTAAGAAAAGTCAATGAATTTATTTACAAATGTTACTTTTTAATGTTTTATTCCATCCCCCCCAAATAAATGCAATGGTAAAAGCAATATAATTCTTAGCGAGAAAATCAGTGCTGTATCTTTGATTCTTTTTAGTTCCCTAAACTCTATATTTGTTATGTTTCTCTATTCCCTCTTCAATGAGAATACCTGAGTCACCTTGCTCATCAGAAAATGATGGATGAGTAAGAGTTTGCTTCCTTATCCATTATTGAACACACATAAGTTTCCCTTTTTGGAAGCCACATTAGTGTAAAAATCAATACAGTACTTAAATCGGCTACCCCATCAGCATCATCAATTGAGTTTATGAAGGAGCTACCTAACCAAATAGTAACCAAAACTAATCTGAGTCCAATTATAGTCCATTGAATAAAGGTTTCTCACTTATCACTAGATTAAGAGCCTGATTAGGCCCAGTCCATGATGCAATATTGAAACAAATGTGCACTTCCAAGTTTATTCACCCAGCCTTAAATTCAAGCCACTTAGAATGAAGAAAATTCAACACTTAGTGTATTAAGAGACAAATATTGCTCTTGACAGAATGGAATTATAGACTCTCAGGTTTAAAAGTGCTTTGAGAACTTGTTTAGTCTAAACACACAATGTTTGTGTCCTCTTTGAAAAATATCAGCCAACTAGCCATGTTGATTCATGTGCCTATGTCCCCTGTTCTTACCTACTCTACTGGGTAATAATCTTGGTTTATTTCTCTGTAATCTTTAGCACCTCCCTTGCCAGATTACATATGTATTTGCCCCCCTAAATTTGGCAGAAATAGAAACTAATAAATTATTGTAGTTAGTGTTTGCTAATAAATCTAAAGTAAACTTTGCCTTTTTAATTGCTGCATTTTGTGTTTGCAGAAAACATAACAAGCACACATATAAGAAGGCAAGTAAGAATCTCCCTTAATCTCAAAACATTTTGAGGTATAGAAATTAAAGACAAAAAGCTCCTATATAGGCCATTCAATGCTATAAGTTTCCTAGTTAGAATATGAAGCATAAAAAATAATCTTGACAGTTTTACCTTTTTATTTGTGAAGTCAGCTTCATGTCATTATAATATTTTTTTACTCCCTTACATAGCTAGTCATAGGTCTCTTAATTCCAAATGTTGATGATGGATTGACCTAGAGTTCATTTCCACCTTTATCTAATTACTAATACACGCCTGCTATTTTAAAGTGATCAGACAACAGGCACCTGAGTGGCTCAGTCGGTTAAACGTCCAACTCGATTTTGGCTCATGTCATGATCTCATGGTTCGTGAGATGGAGCCCCGTGTGGGGCTTGCACTGACAGTGCAGAGCCTGCTTGGGATTTTCTTTTCTTGTCTCTTTGCCCTTCCCCCCCTCCTCTCTCTCTCTCTCTCTCTCTCTCTCTCTCTCTCTCTCTCTCTCTCTCTCTCTCTCTCTCTCTCTTTCTCTCTTTCAAATATAAATAAACTTAAATTTTAAATTTAAAATAAAATAATTAAGTGATCAGAAAACAAAGAGCAAACAAACAAAAAACAAAAAAACAAAGAGGTTTTTATACTTTGGAGCAAAGAAGCCTGTTGGCCCTGTGGAGATTACTTAGGTGTTTTCAGGTATTGCCAGTGTTGATGCAGTGGTTTGGTATAAAGCAGTATATTAAAACAAATTGTTGCCGATTATGTCTGATCATTTCCTTATTGATTTTGCCTAATTTTTTTGTTACCTTTTTGTTTCATGATTCAAAATCTTCATCCTTCCATTGTCAATTAATTATAGTCTCATCTATCACAACTGTCTATAGCTTAAACTCATCCTGTCTGTGCTTCACGCAGTTACTGTTCATAGTATTTATCATTCTGCTCAAAACCTTTAGTGATTTTCCTTGAAGGATATCTACAACGTAAGTTTCAATTTCTTAGTGGGACTTCAGAGAAGACTCCAATTACCCCTTCTAGTCAACGTTTTCAATCCTCTTAGGCAGATTGTACTCTCCATCAGTCCTCAAGTAGATTGTAACCACATGGCTTCCATTTTCTTTCAAAATTCCAATTTTATTATATAGTTCAGTTTCCACTATAACCACACTTACATTTGCCAGATTGTATTTTCTAATTATTACTATGGCACTGGTTTATCTGTTTGCAGTTACTTTTATTTCTGCCTGTTGTGACCTATTCTTCACCTCACATTCTGAAATCATTCTTCCATGAGATGGCACTTCTTTGCAACGCTCCTGACACTGATATCCTCTCCCTCTTCTGAACTTCTGTAATTACTTGTGCTGAAAACATGTGTCTATACCTCTTTCTCTCTCAAATGGAAATACTTTGAGAACAGAAATATATCCATCATAGATTCTGCTCTATCTTGTAAAATAATATATGTTTATTTATCTCTTTATATCATGATTAATGTTTTAGTAAAATATAGAGAATGCATTCATCATGGGGTTCATTTCTTCCCATCTAAAGTTAAAAAGGAACCCCAAATATGGAAACTGTTTTCTGATTTTCTGTGGTCTAAAATGTATTTTAAGTCTTAGTACCTAGAGCAGAAAACACCTATTAACCAGTGTATTTAGTGAATACTTTCTGCTTTAAAATGGTGGTTTTCAATTTATAGACTACTTATTTCAATATTATTCTCAGCTAATCAAGTAAATACATGGTTTGTTTTGTTTGTTTTGTTTTTATAAAAACAGTTTAGTCTTACTGTAGTAGGAAGAACAGGGCAGAAGTTAAGTGGCCTTAGAATGCTCTGAAAAGCTGGTGGGATCGAAAGATGAAAGCAGCAGAATTCAAACATGTGACTTGCTTTTTTCAGGGTCTAGATCTTGAGGGTTCTGTCAGTGTACTCATTAAAGTTCTTGTTCAGAATGGCTTGCTATGGCTCCTGTCCCCATGTGCATGTTTGCGGCTGTGTGGCTGGGAAGAGGACTTTAGCCGCTTGTAGAACTAAAAAGCCTCTTGGATAAGGGCTGGGAGAGCCCCACGCTGGGAATCACACACCTTATGGTAACCACACTGGAAGAGGGAATGCTTTTGATCAGAGTGGCCTCTTAATGCCTGTGAAGCAGCAAAGGTCAGTCTACATGGTGAGCCTAATAGGAAAGAAATCGGGGGTGACTCTGACTTTCAAAGTGCAGTCTCGTAGAATCTAACTTTGCACCAGCATTTATGGCAGAAGAAATGTTATTTTAATATTCATTAGCACTTTTATGAATTATATGTCTGTAATGAATTATGCAGCCCTTACTGGTATAGTTACATTTTTCTCCAGGAGTTGACTGCAAACTTCAGCAAAGCTTCTGACCTTCAGTTCACAAAAGATTATCAGTTTCATCATGAATAATATTGAAAATGTTTGTTAGATGTGAATTGCAAGCAATATCTATTTATAACACAAAGAACTGATACACCGTAGTAAGCTAAATGTTCCTTAAAAAGTAAATTTAAAAAATTCTTCGCTTTGTTTTGTTTAAATTATATTACAGGAGCTTCCTTGGCATGTAACAGCATTGAATCTATTAAGAGAATGGATAGGGAAATTCAGCAGAAGCTTTTCAGTACATTATTTCCATTATTAAAGCATTTACCACAAATACTGTGGCTTTGTGATGCTGTGTGCCTATAACATTGTCTTGTAAATGAAGATCTTATTATTTAAATGCATTTTAAAATTTGGACAAATAGGCGCTTAGAATGATGAAATCAACTTGGAATACTAAAAGAAAATAATTAAAGGCATTCATTACATTATATGGTGTTTAATGGGTTGCATTTCTACCAGAAAAATAAATTTCCACTGCCTTGTTGAGAAACCACTAATTTCTGATCCTGTGTGACCCAGTTTTGGCCAAATGTATATTTGCAAAACTTATTCCTCTAAGAGCACATTAAATGAGTCTGAAATAGAGTAGATATATTAGTGTATATTTTAAATTATTATATATTGCATTTCTATTTTGAATGTGGCAAATATTTACATTAATCAACCACTCATAAACTTTTTTTTCACATTCTATCTTCTGGATTCAAAAAGGAAATTTAAAATTCGATTAAATATTATTCAGGCTAAAAGAATCAGAAAAGGTTCTATTTCAGACCAACTTTCAGAAGCAACAGAATTTCAGTAAGAGTGGTAAGGACCCTTAACACTTTCAGAGATTTAGGGATTGCTGGTCAGGAGACTTTCAGTGAAGTAACCATTCTCCTAGAGTCTGACAGTCATCTTCAGCAGGAGTCACACAGTTTTAATATACACTGAACTTTCCAGAAAAGGTACTAAATAATAAGGCTACTAAATAATATGTCTGTTGCACTATTTTTTTTATTTTTTTTCAACGTTTATTTATTTTTGGGACAGAGAGAGACAGAGCATGAATGGGGGAGGGGCAGAGAGAGAGGGAGAGACAGAATCAGAAACAGGCTCCAGGCTCCGAGCCATCAGCCCAGAGCCTGACGCGGGGCTCGAACTCACGGACCGCGAGATCGTGACCTGGCTGAAGTCGGACGCTTAACCGACTGCGCCACCCAGGCGCCCCTGTTGCACTATTTTTGTTGACGTTTTTGAGGACTTTTTAAGAGTTCTACACCACAGTAAAAAATCATATCATTGTTTGCAATGTGACCTACGTATTTACTGTAAGTGTGCATGAGTTACTTATAATTGGAACTGCCAGTTTAAGACAGCACACCAATATCAGTCTGCATTTCTAATTGTTGGATTCCAAGTGAGTATGCTTACATGTGAGGATATGACTGCCTCACTGTGTTTTCTGGAAATGTAATGCTGTATTTGTACATTAAAGTACAAATTATTTTATTATAACTGTATTTCCTTCTATTTCTCTCCTTCACTATAGTTAAGGCATTGAATTTGTTTGTTTGTTTGTTTGTTTGTTTGTTTGTTTGTTTGTTTGTTTTGAGGGAAGGATGCCTTATTGGCTATGGATTTAACTTCAAGTAGTAACATTTTTTAAAAAAGAAAGTTTGTGTCTGATAAGGCTGAAAATCACTGGCCTAGGAGATTCAAAGAAGGTCATATCAGTCAGTTTTATTTTTCAAAATATTGTACATTGCCCCCAAGGATCTAATTTACCAAACACATTGAATCTGCTGCACGAAGTCAAACAGGATTCAGATTACAGTAGATGCAATGAATATTGATTGATAACAAATGAAAGTCATACTCAAGGTTCCTGAAGGATGAATTTTGCCTGTGGAAACATGGATCAGTGAATAAGAGACAGTTATTAAGTGCATCAAAGTTTTAAAGCTCCAAGAAATCAAACTAATGACAAAGAAAATAAGTGTGAATTAAGGGGAACATGATATAAGAAGTCATCAGAATGGTGGCTTAAAATGCCAAACATACTTTTTTAATTTTTTTTGCCTGAGCTTAGGAAAATTAGATTGGTGGGTCATTTTTTATATCTGTGACAGCAGGAGAAACAAATGATCCTACCGTGAAGAAGAATTAGAAATAACTTCTGCTCCATTATATCATTCATATAAATTCACAACTAGTGTGAGTAATACGATTTTTTTTCATTAAGAACTCCAGAAAACAGAGCCTGTGCTCAGCTTCTAGCATGAAAGTACATTTTCTTTTTACATTTGGTTTTTCTTTGATGGAAGAGAACAAGACGTGCTGAGGTTCTAAGGTATGACTTTGTTTTTGGCTAGAGTGAAGAAAAAAAGTAAAATATGTCAGTGAGTGCAGAAAAGGGTGCTGAGACTAAAGCAGTGACATGGATGTTATGCAGACTTCCAAATAAAGGAAAGAGCTCAGATTCCAGCTAAGGGTTGATTCTGGGACAGAATGCTTCATGACTAATGGCCTTTCATTTATCAAAGAGCTGGAGCATAAGCTATTAGTAGAACATATAGCAGAAACCTCAAAAAACTTCATGGTTAAAATTCCTCCGGTGTATCCAAGGACATGAATGATGAGAACAGGTACTTCAGAGGGTGAAATTGTTCATAAGTTTCCTTTTCCTGATATATAATCTACTGATATTGTATAAAACGATGCAAGATAGTTTATTTATGTTAATAAACTCCTATCTCATCGTGTTGTGACAGAACATGAGAGTGGGGAACTTCAAATGTATACATGCACACTCACACATTTATTAATTTATTATTATTTATTTATTTATTTATTATCTGTAATGTGGCATCACATGCTGCGAGAAAATGCCCACCTCCAAAGAAATCGAGGCAGCAATAAAACCTATCACATTAATTGATACCTACAGTGTGCAGTGGGCTTCACACACTATATATCTCACGTAATTCTGACAAGTTGGAACTCAGATACTTCTTCTATTTGATTCTAAAGCCTGTGTTCTTTATTCTTTGCCATGAACCAAGTTTTTATATCTATCTGCACAAGAATTCCAGAGTTGTCAACTCTTCCATCTCAAGCACTGAAATGATTTAAGTAAAGGATTAAACTGCAAAATGAATGCATCAGCATATGCATGTGTAACATTTTGCTTTAAGATATTTTCTGTGAGAAACATGTTCTTAGCCTTGTTTATTGTATAGAATTTTGTAAAAATATAATTGAGTGAATGAAAGAACAATGGAGAAGCCATAAAAAGAATGGTATTCAATTGCATAATATTCTTGTTAAGTCATATCATGTATATACTTATAACATTTAAAAATTAACAACATGAATAGTTGGTATGCATAGCATATGTCCAAAACCATAACAATCAATAATTTTTAAAAATTCTCCAAATAATTATATTTTAAAAATACTTAGCAATGGTTTGTCAGATGTCTTAATTCCTTCTAGTTTTTTAAAGCTCCCATGAAACCAATTTCAAAGCCCGGTAACTTTATTTTCATATATTATAATCACAAATTTGCCTCAGAATACATATGGAATTAAAAACAACAAAACAAGCAAACAAACAAAAACCTGCTTTCTTATATATATTAAGGTGTTTTTTTTAATGTTTATTTTTGAGACAGAGAGAGACAGAGCATGAGCAGGGGAGGGGAGGGTCAGAGAGAGAGGGAGACATAGAATCTGAAGCAGGCTCCAGGCTCTGAGCTGTCAGCACAAAGCCTGATGGGGGATCGAACTCATCAACTGATTAGATCATGACCTGAGCCCAAGTCAGATGCTCAACCTACTGAGCCACCCAGGCGCCCCAATTTATTAAGATGTTAATTAAAAAAATTTTTAAATGTTTATTTATTATTGAGAGACACAGAGACAGAGCATGAGCAGGGGAGGGGCAGAGAGAGGAGGAGACACAGAATCTGAAGCAGGCTTGAGGCTCCGAGCAGTCAGCACAGAGCCGGACGCAGGGCTCGAACTCAACAAACCACAAGATCATGACCTGAGCCGAAGCTGGACGCTCAACCAACTGAGCCACCCACGTGCCCCTAAGATTTTAATTTTAATTCCAGTATAGTTAACATACGGTGTTATATTAGTTTCAAATGTACAACATAGTAATTCAACAATTCTACACCTTACTCAGTTCCCATTATGATAAGCGTATTCTTAATCCCCATCACCTATTTCACCCATCCCCCCACCCACGCTCCTGTGGGAATCATCAGTTTTTTCCTCTATAGTTAAGAGTCTGTTTCTTGGTTTGTCTCTCTCCCTCTCTCTTTCTTTCCTTTCTTCATTTGTTTTGTTTCTTAAATTCCATATCTGAGTGAAATCATATAGTATTTTCCTCTGACTGACTTAGTTCAATCAGCATTATACTCTCTAGCTCCATCCACATCGTTGCAAAAGGCAAGATTTAATTATTTTTTATAGCTAGGTAATATTACATTGTGTGTGTGTGTGTGTTGTGTGTGTAACACTTCTTCTTTATCCATTCATCTATCAATGGACACTTAAGCTGCTTCCACAGTTTGCCTACTGTAAATAATGCTGTAATAAACATATCCCTTTGAATTAGTGTTTTTGTATTTGGGAGTTAATACTGAATAGTGGGATTACTGGCTCATAGGGTAATCTATTTTTAACTTTTTGAGGAACCTCCAAACTGTCTTCGACAGTGGCTGCACCAGTTTGCATTACCACCAACAATGCATGAGGGTTCCCCTTTCTCCACATTGTCACCAACACTTGTTTTTTCTTGTGTTTTGATTTTAGTTCTTCTGACAGGTGTGAGGCGATATCTCATTGTGGCTTTGATTTGCATTTCCCTGATGATGAGTGATGTTGGGCATCTGTTCATGTGTATGTTGGCTATTTGGATGTCTTCTTTGGAGAAATATCTGTTCATGTCTTTTACCCATTTTTAATTGGATTTGTGTGTGTGTGTGTTGAGTTGTATAAGTTCCTTGTATATTTTGGATACTAATCCTTTATTAGATATGTTGTTTGTAAACATCTTCTCTCAAAACCTGCTTTCTTAGCTTATGTATAGATGAAGGAGAGAAAATGGCAAGAACATTTTTGTTGGCATTCCCTCACACAACCCTTTATACTTAACATTAGCAACTGACCCTACAATAAGATGGACCAGGTCTTTTTTTATGGTTCCAAGAATTTGCATTCTCATTTTTCATTCTATATCCTCAAGTCTGTTAATTTTCCCTGAATTCTTAACTCTGTTAAAGACAGTTTGGCCTAGTTAATACTATTTATTTGTCTCTGCAATTTGGAATGGTATCATTGCTCATATCCAGAAATTACAATATATGGTCCTAAATCTTAATTTGGTTTTTTTTAATTGTTTTTAATGTTTTTATTTATTTTTGAGACAGAGACAGAGCATGAGCAGGGGAGGGACAGAGAGAGAGGGAGAGACAGAATCTGAGGCAGGCTCCAGGCTCCAAGCTGTCAGCACAGAGCCCGACACGGGGCTCAAACTCACAGACTGTGAGATCATGACCTGAGCCGAAGTCGGACGCCCAACTGACTGAGCCACCCAGGAGCCCCTCTTAATTTGGTTTAAACTGGAATTTCTGAAAACTTTACCTAGGTCATCATGACATATAATCCAGGATCACAGTGCTAAGTATTGGGAAATCTAATATTTATCAGAGTACACATGACCATACTTTTTCATGAAATTACAAAAATAGAAAACATCATAATCACAAAAAAGCCAGTTTTGATATACATTTCTGATAATTACATACATATATATATATATATATATATATATATATATATATATATATGTATATATAGTCTTTATCCAAATGATAAACTCTGTTGTTCTCAGCTAATAATCTTCTGGTATGATCTCCCAGTAAAATTATAAAACGTTATTGAGTTGAATTGAATTGAACTGAAGTGAATTATCCATGCATCCTATACATTTTCTGACTTTGACTTTTTGGAACACCATTTTTTTCATCCATTTATAGAGCCTCCCTTCTACCACCACCACCTTTCTACCATTTCTTGGTTCAGAGATTTAGCTTTTCTTTTCCCCTGAAAAGAAATAGAGCATTAAGTGTATACTAGTTGAGTTACTGGAGCTTAACACTCTGCAAGATTGAGATGCTGTCTATTGCCTATTCCATTCCTCATAAGACCAATTATCTAGAAAAATAAAATGCCTAGTGAAGGTTCTGGGTGTTCATTAGATGATACCTTAAGAATTAGGATGCTTCTACTTGAGGCATGACAAATACCATCCTTGAATCTGAGCCTCAAATATT
This sequence comes from Felis catus, assembly GCF_018350175.1. Classification (NCBI taxonomy): domain Eukaryota; kingdom Metazoa; phylum Chordata; class Mammalia; order Carnivora; family Felidae; genus Felis; species Felis catus. The sequence goes on along the minus strand of NC_058380.1, from coordinate 64,144,967 downwards.
TTTCCCCCTCACTCATGGGATATTCTGAATAAATACATAAAGCTACAGTGTCATGATACTGAAATGCTAATCAGAGACTAGCACTTAGGCTAAAACAAGAGAAATTAAATTTTAATAAATTAAAGAACTAAAGAGGAAAAGAGCTGAAGTGTGAAATTTTCCAGTTGAAATTTCCATGGATCTTCACCTTTGATTAGAAAACTAGCCACTGACTTTTTCTAGAATACAAAGTCGTATGACATAGAAAAATATTGAAATGAAATCTATAAGTTTGGTTCAGTTTCTCATTATTCGTCAGGAGAGGTTTCACTTAGCACTGACCACATGGCAAATGCTATGTACGCGTATCTCTTCACAAGCATGTTACTCATGAATTGAAGAAGACAATATGGTCCTCCATCTCTGTTTTCTGTATTGTTCCTACTCAACACGTGCTGGTTCCATAACCTACTCAGAAATTATAAAAATCTCCCCCTTAGAAAGGAAAATAATAAATACATGGTAGGCTTACTTTAGTCTTTATCACTTTGTTGGAAATCTTTCAAATTCAGAAACCAGAAAATTTTCCATGCTTTTGAGTTTAAAAGCTGAGCAGCACTTTAATAACCCATGGAAAGGACGTTAGATGGCACTCTAGCCCAACTTTCCATCCAGTTAAAAGTCCGGGGTGGATTGGGTAGGAAAAAGCAAAGTTCCTTGACTCTTCTTTTTGATTCTCTAGTACTGCTTCTCTTCTAAGGCAGAGAAGTAGTCATCAAAAGACCCTTGACACAGTAGAAAAAATTAATAGTTCCTGCCTAAGAGTCAGCAGCATGAGGACTTTTCCTTGCTTCACAGTACATAGCTCTAGCCTCACTTTTGCCCTTCCACACGTATCTGTATTAATAGATCCTGAAACAAGTGATATGATCTTTAAAAATGTCCTTCAATTTTGACATCTGTCCCTGGACTTCACATTTCCTTCACATAATCCATGGGGAGTGGTGAGGTTGTTTATTCATGAAGTACATTTGGTCCAGGAGCTTGTAATCTCTTTGTATCAAAAGGAATTTATTTAATCATTCCCCTCAACTGATGGAGTGTGCAAATGTTAAGCTTGGGTTAAATGATGCCATTAGCAGATGGCACTGACACAGACATGTTTTACAACCTCTGATATAGCCTTTAAGCCCATGAGTGATCTATAGCAAAGCAGTAAATAACGTTTACATGATGTCTTTGAATAGGTCACAACATAGTCAGAGAATGACAAATGAAGATGAGCCATAAACTAGTTAACACTCAGAAGTGATTCTCAGTAAGGCTAATTCATCTGGTCACAGACCAATAACAGAATTTTCTTCTGCCCACTTCTCAAGTGCTGACACTTTTCTCTTAAATATGATAGGTTATTAGATGGCATTTTAGGAGTTGAAGAAGAGATATTAGGTCAAAGGAAATGATAGCCTAATGCATGTTGCATCATGCATACATTACTGCTTTGGCTGCCTTCTGCCAGCCCACTACACATCATTGATTCCATTTGTACAATTTACCTGGTACTAACACTTGACTGATTAAATCTAAAAGGATGATCCTGAACATAACCAACCTGAAAGAGCACATTTCCTTCCCCATATATTTTAGATACAGTTTTCATCTTTACAGATGTTTCTTAAGATTATCATATTCGGTTTTCAAAATTCATTGTAGTCCAGTTCTAATTTAAAAAATTTATCATCAAAATGGGAAAAAAATGCATACTGATGCTGACTTAATCAGACTTGTTACTAAATATTCTGTACATATAAAATATGTTTATGTATGGAATACAGATTTCAAGTGTACATTTTCTTTTTTTTTAATTTTTTAATGTTTATTTTTGAGAGAGAGAGAGAGAGAGGACAGAATGTGAGTGGGGCAGGGGCAGAGAAAGAAGGAGACACAGAATCAAAAACAGGCTCCGGGCTCTGAGCTGTCAGCACAGAACCTGATGGGGGGTTTGAACTTACGAACTGTGAGATCATGACCTGAGCCAAAGTCAGACGTTTAACCAACTGAACTACCCAGGTGCCCCATATATACATTTTCTAAATAAGAAAACTAATATGACTAAAAACACATATTGACTTCGTACTTGTTCCAAACTACTCTTTTCCCTAGAGAAATGAAATAAAGAGTAGATGACAAAATGAAATTGACTTTTTTCTGTTGTTTTTTTTTTAATGTAAAGGTCACATCAAATCAATGCTTTACCTTATAACATTTACTCCACACTAATTGCTATATAATAGTGTGACACCTAGTTAAAAGCGTTTGTTATTTATGCACTATATAATGCTCAAAGTAAATCTTCTCAGACTAGCTCAATGTTATTAAACCATTTAATCTACTTAAGACCAATTAAAACAAAGAACTTTTGAAGAAAGCATCTAGTATACAATACTTCATATAGTCAGAAATATTTTGTAATATTCAAGTGCAAATCCTAGATTGAGCAATAAAGGGAGAAATGAAAATTCATCTTTTATCCATTTTAAGTATAGAGCTATATGTAATTTGTAGTTTTTTATTAATATCATTATTTTGATTAGATCCATAGTATGTAATGTGAGCAGCATGATGTAATAGAACACAGACTCATGAAACAAATAGTTCTGAGTTAGAATTTCAAAATCAAATATTAGCTTTTTAATAAATATTTGCTTTAGTGTTCAAAACCTCAATATCATTATTTGCAAAAACATAAATAAAATTAGAGTTCTGGGGAATATTAAATAGATACGAATATAGAAAATGTCACGGTATTGAGACTTGGAGGTGATTTAAATAAGGTGGCTTTAGTCTATATCTTTGTAGTTACCTGGCTTCTTAAACACATAACTTTTCCAGGTTTACTCACTGTAAAAAATGTTACATTTACAATCTGTTTTTCTAAAAAAAAATACTATTCCTTACTAAATAATTAAGCATAGAAATAATATATAATGTACGTGTAAAAGAAAGTACAATAATTCATTATGACCCGTAGTACATATAATTGTGTATATAAGACAACTTCAAATGTATTTCCACATCATTTATTCTTTTTCTCACTTGTATGAAGTTAGAAAAATTAGCCATATACCTTTAAAATTTACTATACATTTATTTATTTTTGAGAGACAGAGCACAAGTGGGGGAAGGGCAGAGATAGAAGAATACATAGAATCTGAAGCAGACTCCAGGCTCTGAGCTGTCGGCACAGAGCCTGACATGGGGCTCTAACCCACAAACTGTGAGGTCATGACCTGAGCCGAAGTCGGATGCTCAACCGACTGAGCCACCCAGGTGCTCCAGCCATATACCTTTAAAACTCATCACTATTACATTAAGCATGTGCCATTCTAGGGGTTTTGTGTATATGTATGTGTACATGTATGTATACATGCATGCATATTCATATATCTATGTAAATGCATACACATTTTTATCACATAGAGCATGGTCTGTTACGTGCCATTAAACTTTATAAATATGTCATTAATGTCTTTCCACATGATTGAATATTATTTTAAAATATGTGGAGTTCAAACAAATTTCTTGTAGATAATCTGACTCTAGGTGAGAAAAGTGCCAATGTTCTCTCATCTACCAGAATGAATGCAGTTGAAAATTAATATAATTTTAGGGAAATTGAATATTTTTTTAAGAATTTCTTTGTATGATTTCTGCAAGTAAAGGACTGGTAAAGACAAGATGGACTTGTCAATTAAGGAAATGTTTTTATTCACACTAATCCAATAGGGAGAATATTCACTGATGAGGAACATCTCAAAGAAAAGGAAGGAGCCTATGCTCTTACAGAGGCAGGTGTATACTGGAATCTGAGGAAGAGTGGAGGTGGTCTTATCTTAGTCATTGGGGAAGAATGGAAGTGGAGCTTGTCAGAGTCATATTGGGGGAAGGGAGGTTTTTGCAGTTAGCCCTTTTCCAGAACACAAAAAGGTGGAGAGATGTCCTAACCATCACTCTTTTCCTGAAGGATAGGACTTGAATAAAATTAAACGTTGTTAGGCCTCATAAACATAGGCATAAAAAGGAAGAACTTGTAAATTCATAGCAATGGGTAAAGCTAATCTGGATAACTTTGGTTGAAATAGCTGTTTTTATTAATCCAGCACCACGATTATAGGAAATCAATTAAATAATTGCAAAAATACAACCTATATTAATTACTCAAATCACAAATGTAGCCAGAATGTGTCAGCTATTGGATACAAGTGAAGTCTCATTATTATTCAGACTTCAAGGCTCTGGTATTAATAATTTCTCCAGAAGGATAATAGGGTTTAGCTCCCATTTTGAAATCCCCATCCCTATCTAGTATTTCAAGGGAATTACATAGAAGGAAGCGAGTTTGCTGTTTCACATAAATTGACACAGGAAACTGTACAGTGATATATAACCCAGTATCCCCTGACTTAGCATGTCACCCTGCTTTGTCCACAGACCATTGCCCAGACCGCTCCCAGTTTTTCCCACAGTCCTAAAGCTACCAGTAACTCTTCCAGGCTACTGCTACATTATACACCACTTACTGCAAACACAGAGCTTTCTTCAGTTTCCTTTCTCAGATCTGAATATAGGGAAACACTTAACAAATAAGACCTTACTGAAAGCTCAGAGAAAGTAGAAGAGCATTACACTGGAGAGTGACTTAAAACTGCTGAACTGAGGTTATTTCCTCTTTACTAAAAGGCCACCCCCATTAAACTGCTGATTCCTTTGGTGTTGTTAAATAGCTTTGAATATGTGTCCCAATGGCGGGTTTGGTTTTTTTTTTTTTTTTTTTTTTTTTTTTGCTTTCTGCTCAAACTCCTCAAGGAAATTTGCCTATAAAAGAATGTCAGAAGGGATATTTCTTTTATGAAAACAACTGTTCAGCCTTGAGTGGATGATTCAGACAAATCAGGTGTGGCACATTTAAAGCAGTTACTGGTCAATTATTCTGATGGAATCCATATGGAATCCATATGGCTCAACTTTGAATTTTTACATTCTCTATTTCAGGGTTATCTGAACTTCTGTGGATTCAGATATGCTAGGGTATGTAGTGTGGTATCATAACTCCAAAATCTCAGTGGCTTAACATCAAATTTGTCTCACTTAAATCTCATGTTCTTTGAGGTCACCTCAGAATTCTGTTGTACATCATCCTCATTGTTGTGACCCAGGCTGATGGAGTAGTCATCAACTAGAACAATCTCCCTGTCCCAGGGGGAGAGAGTAAAAAAATCTCCTAAAATTTTCACTCAGAAGAGGCACACATCAATTCTGCTTACACTGAATTGGCCAAGCAAGTCACAAGGCCCCACTAATCTGAAGGAGTCTGTCAAAGCAAAAATTGCCCTAGACAAGTTAAATAGGCGAGCAGGACTTTATTAAAAGCTATTGCAAGAGAGGAGAAGGGTCAGAGCTCAGTCTAAACTCAATTCTACTAAAACAAAGGACCTGAGAATTTTTAGGAGCTGGAGTGGGGGATCTTGGGCTATCTGTGTCTGCTAATTGGCTTTACCCAAAGGAAAAGTAAACTTCCTCTTACCTTCATGACAGAAGATAGTTTTACAACCTACAGTTGTGACATTGGTCTCTTCTTCAGACTTGGACTCAGACCAGAACTTGTACTACAGGCTCTCAGGCCTTTGGACATGGACTCAAACAGTGCCATTGACTATCTAGCCAATCTTAGGACTTCTCAGCCTCCATTAACTGTATGAGCCAATTCTACTTCCTCATAATACATACATATGTATTCTCTCTCTCTCTCTCTCTCTCTCTCTCTCTCTCTCTCTCTCTATATATATATATATATATATATATATATGTATATATATGTATATAATCTGCTAGCTGTACCCATCCTCACCCTCATTTCCAGATATGTTGACTGCATAAAAAACAAATGTACTGAATTAAGCCACTGAGATTTGGGGATTATTTGCAGTTGAACTTTACCTAGGCTATCTCAATTACATATAATCCATTGCTCTATTACACATCTTGCTCCAGGAATTACTAGGTTTTCCTTGTGTAGTTGGTAACTTTTCTTACAAATTTTATATACAGTCTGTTCACCCTTTTAAAGTAGAATGAAGGGGCACCTGGGTGGTTCAGTTGGTTAAGCTTCTGAATTCAGCTCAGATCATGATCTCATGATCTGTGGGTTCAAGCCCCATGTGGGGCTCTGTGCTGACAGCTCAGAGCCTGGAGCCTGCTTCAGATTCTGTGTCTCCCTCTCTCTCTGCCCCTCTCCCCACTCTCAAAAATAAATAAACATTAAAAAAAATTTAAAAAATAAAGTAGAATGAAAATTTTATGTCAAACATGAAAAACTAGAAGTTTCTATGCCTTATACTTCTCAGAAGGTGACTGTGGCTTCCATTTCAGTGTAAATAACGGCTATGCAGATGGAAGCAATGATATTTCTAATCTATGGGTAGCAAATGGATATTGAAAGAAGTTACTGAGAATCATACAGGCCTTCTAGGGATGGAAATAGGATCCACAACATATATGTACCCATCTCTATACATTTGAATCAAATGCATAGCAGTGATGATATCTTTTATAGAAAAAGAATGAAAGTATTTGTCATTAAGTCTTGTATCTTCCTAAGTAATTTATTGAGAGAGAGGACCATAATATGGTTCATGATTGATATACATTTTCCCCCAGGTATGAGCATATTAATTTTAATTTCTGTACTCTCTGAGAAAGGTATATGTGTTTTCATTTTGTTACCAAGGAAACTGTCAGCAACACTAAGATTTCTTTATCTGAGGTTGTTTTGCCCCTTCTCAATATAAAAATAAATTCTTAAGTGAATTTCTTCAGAAAATTTCATTTGATACTTCTCAATTTTGTGTGATATTTGTTTTTTTTTCCTCACTTTAGAAAATTTGGGAGAAAAAAAGTAGCACATTTGAAAATGTGCAAATTTCTAAATTTCCAAATATAGCCATTTTGATGTATTTACTTTGTAATTTATTCTATCCCTATCCCCCCACCACCACCACCACCAAAAAAAGCCCCAAACAAAAATATATTTAAGGAACATAAGGAACACATCATTTTATGACCTGCTTTTGCACTTAACAAAAAAATTACGAGGGGCGCCTAGGTGGCTCAGTTGGCTAAATGTCCAACTTTAGCTCAGGTCAGGTTTGTAGGTTTGTGGGTTCAAGCCCTGTGTGGGGCTCTGTGCTGACAGCTCAGAGCCTGGAGCCTGCTTCGAATTCTGTTTCCCTCTATCTCTGCCCCTCCACAGCTCGTGCTCTGTCTCTCTGTCTCTCAAAAATGAATCAATGTAAAAAAATACTTTAAAAAATTATGAACATGTTTTATATACATAAATATTAGCAACCCTGTATTTCTTAATGACTAATTTCCATTTTATGGGTGAACTATAATTTATTTACTAAATTGGAATATATTTATATAGTTGCCAAATTTATGATAGACACTATATGACCAAAATCAATCTTGTATATAAAAAACACATCTTTTCAAAAAAAAATCTTTTCATGTGCATAGTTACATCATAAGGACCATCTAAATGAAGCTCAATACCTATATCTATGGGCATGCATGAGTTAAGACCTTTAATTTGTATTCTATATTGACTTCTAGAAGGTTTTTATCAGTTTATTATTTATTTATTTATTATTTTTGAAAGACATAGAGCATGAATGGGGGAGGAGCAGAGAGAGAGAGACACAGAATCTGAAGCAGGATCCAGACTGAGCTAGGTGTCAGCACAGAGCCCTGTGTGGGGCTCGAACTCATGAACTTGCAAAATCATGACCTGAGCTAAAGTCAGATGCTCAACTGACTAAGCCCCCAAGGAACCCTGGTTTTAATCAACTTAAATTCCCAATTTAAAATGAAGGTTTCCTTTCCCACTGTTTGAAAATCTGGTTTTTAACTATTCATTTTCATCTTTGTTAATATGTTAGGATAAAAACATTTTATTACAATTTCTGTTTATGAGGTTGAACAACTTTGTGTTCGTATGTAATTTCTATTTATTTTCAAAATTACTTAAGCATACCCTTACTGTTTTTCTTATTGCTTAGTAAGAATTATTTCACATGTTTAAGAACATTGAGACACTGTTTTTCTTGGGGCTCCTGGGTGGCTCAGTCAGTTAAGTGTACTTTGGCTCAGGTCATAATCTCTCAGTCTGTGAGTTCTAGACCTGCATGGGGCTCTGTGCTGACAGCTCAGGGCCTGGAGCCTGCTTCGGATTCTGTGTCTCCCTCTCTCTACTCCTCCCCCATTAATGCATTCTCTCTCTCTCTCTCTCTCTCTCTCTCTCTCTCTCTCTCTCTCTCTCAAATGAATAAACATTCAAAAAAAGCGCTTTTTTTCTCATATGCTGAGCGTTATTTTCCAATTTATTTGCTTGCATGTTATTTCCATTTATGGTGTTTTTGATTCAGACCTTTTTAAATGATCTTTTATCAAAGTAATCCATAAAAGTGGTAACAAATCAAGTAATTCTACAAAAGTAATGGCTTTAAAACTGCTTCATTTCTCTACATAATCTACTCTACCTGAAGAATCACCAATCAACATTTTATGCATTTTAATTCTGATTGTTGCCATTCTAACTGTACATAAACATAATTTCTCTATGTTTTTAGTCATCAACTTTATTCTTTATTCATAACTACTATTGTCCCACTCTGATAGGTGACAGTTTAGGTCATTTATATTTTCTTTTTTTTCCTCCTTTCTCATTCTAAAGATTGATAGTTATTTCATTATTTTTGCTTCCTCCATTGATTGGTGATCTTTACTCATGTGAATAATAAGCTTCCTACTTCTGTTTTTTTTTTTTTTTCATCAACTTTATTCAGTATGTTAACTACTTTCCAGGTAAAAATGAGAATATTAGCAATCCGAAGCTTTTTTCGCTTTTACACTTCCCTCTTATCTCTTACCTTGTGGCAGCTATAATCTTACTTTTACAAACGTACCAAGGATGTTGACCTACACATATTTTCTTTCACCTTGTATTTTACAATCACTATAATATCTTCCAAGCTTCCTTGAAACCAATAAGCAGTGGCTTTATTATTATACCTATGTATAGGTATAATAGCTATATTGTCTAGCCAAGCATTTTGCTAGGTTATTTCCTTCTCTCTGGATATTATAGAAGCAGAAGACTTTTAACATCAAAGTTATGGTTTTAATTGCTTAAAACAAGGCTATTATTTCATTTGTCTAAATTTATACGATAACTTTTTATACATACTTCTGTTTCATAATTTCTTTTCTGTCTTTTCCTCTAGTTGAATAAAAGATTAGATGTTTTGTAATAGCTCATGTGTTATTCCGTCTCCTCATTCATAGCCATTTCTGTGTGAAAGAATAACCTTTTATCCTTTGCTGCAGTCCAAAATGATTGCTCTTTAGACCTGCTACACAGCTGCTGTTAAGACATTTCTCTTCCCTGTTTTCCTTAACTATGTCTATCTATCCTTCTCATCTTTTTTAAACTTATCTTTTAATGCTCTCATTTATTTTAAATGTACCTCCATTATTGCTACATAGTAATCTATCCTTCCTTTCATCCTTTGTAGTCCTTTGCTTAAATTTAATTTGTACACTTTTTCTAAACATACTTTATTTATTTTTTAAATGTTTATTTATTTTGAGAGAGAGTGAGAGAGAGAGAGAGAGAGAGAGAGCGTGAGCATGAGGTGGGGAAGGGCAGAGAGAAAGGGAGAGAGAGAATCCCAAGCAGTCTCCATGCTGTCAGCACAGAGCCTGGTTTCGAGGCATGATTCCACAAACCATGAGATCATGACCTGAGATGAAATCGAGAGTCAGAGGCTGTGTCCGCTCAGTCGGTTAAACATCTGACTTTGGCTCATGGTTCATGGGTTTGAGCCCTACATCAGGTTCTGTGCTGACAGCTTAGAGCCTGGAACCTGCTTCGGAGTCTATGTCTCCCTTGCTCTCTGCCCCTCCCCCACTCATGCTTTGTCCTTTTCTTTTAAAAATAAATGAAAACATTGAAAAAAAAAAAGAGTCAGATGCTTAACCAACTGAGCTACCCAGGTGCTCCTAAACACATTTTAAAATATGTCAGTTGACAACATTTTTCCCATACTCATTGCTCTGGAATCTAATTAGATATTTAAATTTGTATAGCTGATACAAATTTCCTACTTTTTTTTTACTTCCTAAAGCTTTTATGTTAGTTATTTCTATTAAAATTATTCTTCTAGTTCTTTGCATACATCAGTTACATGAATCTTTTAGATTTCTCTCCTAGATATTATCTCTTCATGTTAAAATTCATATCACTCTGTCCTTTTCCTCTAAGGGGACTTTTCTAGTTTTACTCTACATCACTGATTCAATTTTCTGCAGTGCTTATTCTACTACTTATTACATCCCATGTGAATTTTAATTCTGTGATTGTAGTTTCCTAATTTAGTTTATTTCATTTTCATTTCATTCATCCCACTTTACACAATATTCTGTTATCTGTTCAGTTCACTCTACTTCATTCTTATAAATCCCTGCCTCTACCCTAAAGAGGACGCATTTATTTCCTCACTTATTTAAAGCAAGGTGCATTTTATAAAAATTCTAGATGAGGTGCTTGAGTGGCTCAGTCAGTTAAGCATCCAACTCAACTCTTGATTTTGGCTGATGTCATGATCCCATGTCATGGGATCAAGCCCCACATTGGGCTCTGTGCTGGGCATGGAGCCTGTTTGAGATTCTCTCTCTCTCCCTCTTCTGTCTCTTCCATGCTTACACTGTCTCTCTCTCTCTCTCTCTCTCTCTCTCTCTCTCTCTCTCTCTCTCATCCTCTCTCTCTTTGCAAAAAAGTTCTAGATCTTGTAGGACCTAGATAAAAGTAAGGAAGTAAGGAAGGTAGGAAAGGAAGAGAGGAAGGAAGGGAGGCAGGAAAGAAGGAAGAGGGAAAAAAGCTGCTGTAAACATTCATGCACTGATTTTGATTGGATATTGTTTTCACTTCTCTAGGGGAAATGTCATAAATATAGCAATCACATGTTTATTTTTTTCAAAGCAGAATGTTTAATTTTTCAAAGTGGCTGCAACATTTGTGGCATTACCAGCAGTAGCATATAGGAGTGATCCGCTATCTCCACATCCTAGCCAGGATGTTGTCACTGCTTTTATTTATTTATTTATTCTTTCTTTCTTTCTTTCTTTCTTTCTTTCTTTCTTTCTTTCTTTCTTTCATTCATTCATTCATTTATTTTTGAGAGAGAAAGAGATGGCATGGGCAGGGGAGGAGTAGAGAGAGAGGGACACACAGAATCTAAAGCAGGCTCCAGACTCTGAGCTCTCAGCACAGAGCCCAATGTGGGGCTTGAACTCACAAACCTGAGCTGAAGTTGGACACTTAACCAAGTGAGCCATCCGGCGCCCCACTATTTTTTTTAATTTCACAGTTTTTATAGATATGCAATGATATCTCATTATGGTTTTAATTTGCATTTTCCTGTTGACTAATGGTGATGTATCTATTTTTATATGCTTATTTTCCACCTGTGTATCTTCCTCTAAAATATTTCATGTCTTCTGACAATTTTCTAAATTTTGGATTTTTTGCTTTTTTTTTTACTATTGGGTTTTGAGAGTTGTTTATATATTCTAGATACTTATGCATTGTGAAATATGGGATTCTTGAGTATCATTCATCACTTTTCATCTTTTTAACAGGATCTTTCACAAAGGAAAAGGTTTTAATTTGATAAAGTTCTATTAATCAATTTTTCCTTTTTATGGATTACACTTTTGATGTCAAGTCTAAGAGCACTTTGCCTAGTCCTAGAATCAAAAAGGGTGGTTTTTTTCTCAATTTGTTTTTCTAATGTATTACAGTTTTATGTTTTGCACTTAAGTCTGTGATCCTTTTTATGTTATTTTTTTTTTTTTGTATAAGATAGAACATTTAGTTCTAGGTTCACTCTTTTTGTGTAGATCTTATTTAAACTTCTCTTCACCTGGCTTTTTCTGATACCACTCTGCTGGAGGTGAAATTCTAGCTTCCCCATTTGGTCTCCTTGTTTATGCTAGGTGAGGATGGTAGTTCTGGATCCCCACGTGATCTTCATTGACGCCATAGTTGATTTGCCTTGTTATTGCCTGGCAGTGGTAAAATTCCTGAGTCTTTACTTGACAGTACCACAGTAGAAAAGGCAAGGGGCACCTTGTTACCGTCCAGTGGGGGTGGAACTCCTGGGTGTCGCCTGACATCTGGGGACAGAATAGTCTCCTCACCAGCCAGCAGGTATGAAAGTCCCAGTTGCCAACTTGGTACTTTATGACACCACCCTAGGAGATTTAGAGGCCCCTTATTACAGCCTTGTAAGGGTGGAATATTGGTCTCCCCAGTCAGCCATTGTTGCTGTGGGTGGGGATGAGCCACAGCTTCATTTGTGGCATTTGGCTGAAATAAAGTGGTTATTGTCTAAACCAGTTCTGTCTTGCTAACCTGCCTCTTTTTCTGGTCCATTCGCTAAAGAGAGCAGACTTTCCCCTGCCCCCCCTCAGTTTGATCCATTGGCATTTCTGGATTCCCAGGCTCCTTCAGCTCTGTGTCTGGGGAATGTGAGGTTAAGTACACACATGCGCATGCGCGCGCACACACACACACACACACACACACACACACACACACACGTCACTTCCATGTCATTTCTCAAGTAGTAAGTTTGCTAGCTGATGTTTTTCTCTCTCCAGCTTTAAGAGTCTTCTTATGTTGGTTTTATATAATGTACAGGGTTTTATGTTGTACTTAACGGTAGGAATAGGGAAAAGTTCATCTACTCTGACATTATTTTTATACTTATAAAAAAGGCTAAGCTTCTTTATGTAAACCTCACCTCCAAGCTTACTTCCTGTTTTTATCAACTGCGTCTGAAGAATGTTTTTAGCTACAGCAAACATCCTTGATTGTATGCCAATGTTTGGCTCCCCCACTTTTCTTCCTAATACAACTCTGATTTTCTCAGGTATTTACCTTCTTTTTTACGCACATGCTTCACCAACAGCTGGTCATATGCCAGTGTAGAGGGAAGGAGGAGGTATAGATGAGACCAGCGGATATATGCCAGATATATACCATATAATATATTGTAGTTCTTTTCTTTGTCAATTATTATTTTAGACACAAGCTTGTGACTCAACCCAGTGAATGTGACATAAGGGCAAATCAGTGGGAGGCAGTTAGGAATGGTTTTCTGAATACTAAAACAAGCAAACAGGATATTTCCAGGTGTGGATGTGACATTGGAACTGCTGAAGCCAACCTGTGTTTAGAGGAAAGAAAGGCATGGAGGGGGCCAAAAGTATAAAGAAACTGGGATTTTTGACAACTTCATTCAGGTATGAAATTAACCTTCTTTATGGCTGCTTTCCTGGAAATCTTGTTTTGTGACATAAATTTAATGAATTTTAAAGCCACTTTGAATTAGGTGTGTGTGTGTGTGTGTGTGTGTGTGTGTGTATTTTCCTTGTCACTGAAAGCATTGCTTCAAAAGCTATCAGGAATATCTCTTGGAAAAAAACAATAGTAATCATACAAAATAATCCATAACCAATGACCTCATCTTTTCAGAACAAAGGCCCAGAGAGTCAACAAAAGTGTATTTGTTTAGTCTACTTTGCTTTCATAATGCATGTGCATTGTGCCAGATTATTCTCATTACATTTTATAGAAGAGAGAAACCAGGAGTAAGAGATTTGTTTAAAGACACACAGATTTGATTGGCAGATTGTAATTCAAGCCAGGGCTTGTGGTCTGAATCTGGCGATGAATGGTACATGATATGTAAAAATTCCGTTCAGGGGCAAATGCCACCAATGCACTCTGTAGTCGGGGTGTTCTTCTATGTAAACGTCTGACTGAGAAGCTGGCATCAACATGGTTTTCTCTAGGGAGCCAGAGTTCATTTTCTTCCATAGATAGATTTTTCTCTAATTGTTCTGTATATACAGCAAAGAACCTTGGGGACCTACTAACTGTTCTTGAGGGACACGCTAACAGAAGAACAGCTGGAAGACAGTGTGACTCGGCAGGCAGAACAGCAGGCTGGAGGACAAGGGACGAGAATTTAAAATCCTATTTCCTATTCCTAAGGAAGAGTGACCTTGAACAAATCCCTATGCTGGGTATGCCTCTGCCCCAGCAGAAATCAACATTGAAATTAGGAGCTAGGTTTGATGTACATTGAATCTAGTCTATATACTTTAAAACTGTTTCCATGGAAACCTGCATTCATTTGGAAACTTAAATGTGCTCGCCAATGGCAGATGTTTATGATATCATATCCCAGTGCAATGATATCTAACCCTCTTTTTGTTGTATCAGGAAAAGGCATACTCAAAGGCTACTAAGAAACTCTTAAAATTATAAGACAAAATTCATTTTAGTTTACTTTAAAATATAAGATTATGGTTGAGAATTAGTATTTTGGAAAATTAGCAACCCCTGATTAGATTCTCTAATTACTCGTTGAAATGTTAATAAATAAATAAATAAATAAATAGTCAACACATCAGCAGTAAAGAGAGCAGAAATACTGCTAAATAATATAAGTGATTCTAAAAAGAACTTCCAGGGGTGCCTGGGTGGCTCAGTAGGTTAAGCGTCCAACTTCGGCTCAAGTCACGATCTCACGGTTTGTTGAGTTCAAGTCCTGCGTCAGGCTCTATGCTGACAGCTCAGAGCCTACAGCCTGTTCTGGATTCTGTCTCCCTTTTTCTCTGCCTCTCCCCCTCTCACATTCTGTCTCTATCTCCCTCAAAAATAAATAAGCATTAAAAAAATTAAAAAGAATTTCCAAGCACCAAAATGTAAGGATTTTAATGCAGAGCAGTGGGATAATGAGAGCTCGTTTTCTTACCTTCACTAAGGCATTTGACACAAGGATATAGACTCTTTGTCAATGAGGGAGAAAAAAGACTTTCTGCCCTCTATAAAAGGGTGCTTCCAAGGTGTTTTGTGGTGTTTGTGGTAGAATATTGTGGTGAAGAATCCATCTTAATATGGTACATTTCTCATTGGGAAAATAATGACAAAAGTCAGAAGTGTCTATTTTTCCCCATTCTAAAGTGCTTTCTGGTTTGCTCCCCAAGAGGGTCGGTTAGCTTTGTTCTTTTCTGTTCTATTTCATAATTACCTATTGAAGCTCTCACTCTAGCCATCCAGATTGCCACAGCATGGTATTGTACCAAACTGAGATGTCACTAAGAATCTGTCTCCAAGCCTGGAAAAATGATCAAAGTGACTGCCTTCCTAAGGGAATAGTTACATCACCATCTTTGGAAAATAATGAGAGGTCACCATAATTGACACTATCACATATCGTTATTATCCCTTAGGCTTTTGTAAAGTAATCATAGGCAGTGTAGACAAAACCCTGATAATAATGTAGCCGCAAATACAGATAACTATTCCCTTTTATGTTGCGATTGCACTAACCTCAAGCTGTCAATTAATGAAGGTGGAAACAAATCAGAGCTGGTTAAAGACTCAGATATGAACAGTAGTCACCCTGATGAAAATTTAAAAATAGCAAGGCTACCAATAGAATACATGTTTATGAAGCTCATGTGGGGAGTTACACAGCATTATCCAATTTATAAAAGAAAATGCATCTGTAGTAACTTAGAATAAATGTTAATAGTCAACAGCATAATATGAACAAAGCACTATTTAATTAAATATGAAAGATGATAAAACATCCTGACATTGTTTAACAGATTCCTAAGAATATAAAAATAATGGCTATAATGAGCAAATAAAGGGGAATTATAAATTTATGATGAAAAAGTTATCATATATTTTATAATCTGGAAATTAGGACTGAAAGGAAGCAGATTATCAAAATTTACACCTTCTGTATTTAAGGTTATTTCAAAATCTCATATTTTTATAATCATTACAGTATTATTAGGAAGCTATTCTCCATGGGCCTTTCACAGTTTTGCATATCTTGCAAGAAGAGGTACTGACTGCCCTTTATTCCAGACTCTCTTTGCTAGGATGTTTGTTCAGTAAACAGCCTTGAAAAACAGAAATAGCATGTTCTTCCAGAGTAAAGACAGGCATGTTTACTATTCAGTATAATAGATTCAGGTCTCCTAAGTTCAGGGCTTCTCTTATATCATACAACCCACTATTTGTACAGGCATTCATCTGTGCTCATCTAGGTCACCTCCATGAATCCATCATCTCTGATTCAGTAGCCTTGTTTCTTCTCTCAGAATCCATGAAACCATGGCAGGTTGAACATGTTAGCTTGAAAGTAAGATAAAATCACAGATGCTTCACAATTCCTAGTAGTTATGGCAGTGAGGATAGGATAGTGAAGAGATACGGCTTTCTGGAAGAGGGAAGACTAGGGTTACATGACTGTGTTAGGGGAAAAGAGAAGATTTTCTAGCATCTGGTACATACACAACCAAGTGAAGGGCAATGGTCGGGGATGGTAAGAGTCTGTTATTCTTCTACCTGTTCAGTGAAAGGTAGGATAGAAAAAAGCTGCCAAAACTGTGTCTTTATTGCTGCTCTCTGTCCTCTGTGCAGGCAGAGGAAGGGCTGTTAATAGGACAGTGAGGTTGCAATCAGCATGACTAGAGCCAAAAACAGTATAATTATGGCTGCAAGGCCAAGGAGTCCTCTAATCTGAAGTAACTAGAGTCAGCAATGAGGACCTTATCATTCAGTACAAAATTTTGTATAGACTAAAAACATGAGAAGTTTAATTTCTAGTTGAGTGGTTTCTGGAACTAAAAAGTAAATGTGCACTGCATATACAGAATGATTCTCTCTTCTCATGCCTTGACCCCACCGCCCACCAGGTTTCCCTCAGCCTCTACCCTGACCTTAGCTGCTCTAAGGAAAAAGATGGTTAGGTTTGGGGAAGTGGATACCCTGTCTCCAGGGAGAGCCAATGGCCAAATAGATTCTTTCAACTATTCTGGGTGACTTCAAATAGGAGAAGGACTCAAACCTTTATGGATCTGTTGGAGAGAGACATCTATTCACCATCCTAATAATAGGAAGAGGAAGTGCCCAATTTCAATTATGTGTTGAGCAAAGTTTGCAGTGGAAAGGGGAAGTTAAAATAACCTCATAGGTGGAGCCTTGTAGGATGATTCTTCCTCACCTGAATGTATCCAAGGAATTGATGTGTTCTAGACTTGTGCTTTTCTGTGCCAAAAGTGACTGAAGGAATTCCCCCCATGAGAAAAAGCTAAAAGTAGAAAAATGTTACTGTAACAAATTCTCAAGCCTTTGCCACCAGTGAATAGGTAAAAAATTCATACAAGTTCCTTCATACTTAAAAGTCCAAAGTTTATCAAGCTGTACTACAAAGCTGTAATCATCAAGACACTATGGTACTGGCACTCAGATCAATGGAACAGAATAGAGAACTCAGAAATGGACCCACAAACGTATGGCCAACTAATCTTTGACAAAGCAGGAAAGAATATCCAATGGAATAAACACAGTCTCTTCAGCAAGTAGTGCTGGGAAAACTGGACAGCAACATGCAGAAGAATGAACCTGGACCACTTTCTTACACTGTACACAAAAATAAACTCAAAATGGGTAAAAGACCTAAATGTAAGACAGGAACCCATCAAAATCCTTGAGGAGAAAGCAGGCAAAAACCTCTTTGACCTCACCCGCAGCAACTTCTTACTCAACACATCTCCAGAGGCAAGGGAAACAAAAGCAAAAATGAACTTTTGGGACCTCATCAAAATAAAAAGCTTCTGCACAGCAAAGGAAACAATCAGCAAAACTAAAAGGCAGCTGATGGAATGGGAGAAGATATTTGCAAATGACATATCAGATAAAGGGTTAGTATCCAAAATCGATAAAGAACTTCTCAAACTCAACACCCAAAAAACAAATAATCCAGTGAAGAAATGGGCAAAAGACAGGAAGAGACACTTCTCCAAAGAAGACATCCAGATGGCCAAACCAACACATGAAAAAAGTGCTCAACATCACTCATCATCAGGGAAATACAAATCAAAACCACAATGAGATGCCACCTCCCACCTGTCAGAATGGCTAACATTAACAACTCGGGCAACAAAAGATGTTGGCGAGGATGTGGAGAAAGAGGATCTCTTTTGCATTGTTGGTGAGAATGCAAGCTGGTGCAGCCACTCTGGAAAACAGTACGGAGGTTCCTCAAAATATTAAAAATAGAACTACCCTTTGACCCAGCAATTGCACTATGAGGCATTTATCCACGGGATACAGGTATGCTTTTTTGAAGGGGCACATGCACCCCAATGTTTATAGCAGCACTATCAACAATAGCCGAAGTATGGAAAGAGCCCAAATGTCCATCGATGGATGAATGGATAAAGAAGATGTGGTATATATATACAATGGAGTATTACTCGGCAATCAAAAGAATGAAATCTTGCCATTTGCAACTACATGGATGGAACTAGAGGGTATTATGCTAAGCGAAATTAGTCAGAGAAAGGCAAATATCATATGACTTCACTCATATGAGGACTTTAAGACATAGAACAGATGAACATGAGGGAAGGGAAGCAAAAATAGTATAAAAACAGAGACGAGGACAAAACAAAAGAGACTCTTAAATATGGAGAACAAACAGAGAGTTACTGGAGGGGTTGTGGGAGGGGGGATGGGCTAAATGGGTAAGGGGCATAAGGGAATCTACTCCTGAAATCATTGTTGCACTATATGCTAACTAATTTGGATGTAAATTAAAAACTAAAGTTAATCAAAATTTTTTTTAAAAAGTGCAAAGTTTATATTGATGATAACCTGCTGATTGAAAAGTCAGAAGCATGAATCTTGAGTTGTGACAATAGTGTTACCAAACATCTGCCAAAAGAGTTGGCCTATAAATCCCAACAAAAAGCAGGGGCAGTTAGCCAATAAAAGGTTCTTGGGGCCATGTGGGCACATTCACAACACTAAATACCTCCTATGGTCAAGGAAACACAGCAATCTATTCAGTCACAATGACTTAAAAGTAAGTCCAACATCATATTAGACTCTTGGTGTTGAAGACATCATGTATCTCAGTTGGGCATTGTACCTGGTTCTTCAGTTCAGCTAACATTCAAACCAGCATCCTTTGAGTGAGACACAAATGAATGGGCTGCAATAGAATCTGTCCAGTCAACTATGGCATTATCTTTATCTCTGAGACCCAACTATCCTAATGCACCCTTTGAACCACCAGCCTCTGAAACTGATGATATATATGATTGCAGCCTCTGGCAAAAGGAGGCAGCCTCCACCCAAAGGTGTCTCCCAGGATTTGTTGTCTCTCAGAGACAGCTATCAAATCAACCCCCTTTCAAAGGCATCTTTTAGCTTACTACTGGCTTCAAGCTGAACCTGTATACCTGATCCATGGAAACCAGTGACTCCCTGGCCTGATACTCCATTTTGAAGTGGGTCAACATGGACTAAATGACTAATAAGACTCAATTATCAAATGGAAATAGTAAACGAGAACATAGCCAGCCTGACCCAGCAGTACTTCAACAAAAAGCACATACTAACTCATATGCGATTAGTAGATGTATAAATTGGTGCAAAGTCTTAGGATGTTAAATTTGTCAATTTAAAATAAAGATGAAAAGGCATCTGTATTTTCCTGCAGTGTGTATATTGAAATGCTATAACTTAATGGCAATAAATGATTTAAATATTTGTCAAATGAAAGTAAAAATGGAACAGCTTTCCTCTAGAGCAAACTTTATTCCTCATTCTACCCACTGACGCAAAGACAGTGGCTCATTGAGGCTTTCAACTCACCAAGGTTCCTCTAAATGCCTGGAATGTTTCATTGATATTTCAGCTAAGCTGAAACCGAATGGTGTCTACTAGGCTGCTGCAGTTCAGCAAGCCAATGCAAGCTATTCAACGGAAAATAGACATGCTTGTTTTGCCCAGTGGGAATAACTCAAGACTTTTCTTAAAGCACAATCCAATAGTCACATCAATGAACGTTTTTATATTTTATTGACTCTTGAACTGTTGACAATGGCTTAGCTATTTGGTCCACCACTTGCAATACTAGTGACTGGCAGAATAAAGCAATCCTTTTGCGGCCATGAATGAAAAAAAATCATCGTTGGTGATTAAGATGTCTGGAATACTAATGTATATGCCCATGCTAAGGCTGTGATTACACCAAAAGCAAGCTGCTGATTGAACCCACATCACTGAGATTGCCACTATTTCTGCCAAGACCCATCCTTATGCCAGACATGGAGATATATCTGCCATAAGAGACTGGACACAAAAAAAGAACTATGTTACTGCTGCAGAGGATACTATTGCATTGCTAGAGATGTGACCTCAGCCCAAATTTGACCCATATCAATTTGAGAGAAGGGACATTGCATAAACCATTGTCCCTTGACCTCTGGCCCATTCTTGGGCTATTGGTGATACTTCACCACTGATCAGAATGGCTTAACTAAACTTTAGACAGGCTTTTTTTTCCTGCCTTTCCTGACCTCCTTTTCACCCTGGCCCTTACTGAATCCAGATGTCCTAATCTGTGTGGACTTCTGTGTGAGATTTCTGTGAATTCCCTCCCTTCCATTGCTTACAGTATTTATTTTAGAAACTTGTAATTGTAAACTCTTTCTCTGCCTCTTTGAGATGCAGTTAAAAAAAAAAAAAAAAAAAAAAAAAAAAAAGCTTTTATCAGTTTTACCACCCAGGGCTGTCTTTCTCAAGGACTTGGGAGCCATCCTTTTGAACTGTAACCATCAAGGAAGATAGCTCCCTAACTCCAAATTTTGGGGGGGAAATAGGAGCCTAACTTCAGTGAACACCTAGCTCCAAGTTGTAAAATTGCCTCCTATCATGAAGATAGAAGAAAGTTTGCTTTTCCTTTGGATAAGGCCAGTTAGTTAACACAAATGGCCTAAGATACCCTGACCCTATTTCTCAAAAGTTCTCCTGCCCTTTGTTTTACTAGAGTTAAATTTAGACTAGGTTCTCATCTCTCCCTGCTATTACAGTAGCCTTGAATGAAGTATTCTTTACCTGTTTAACTTTATCCATTTTTTTTCTTTGATAACACTGTTGACATTTTTTCAGACTAAAATATGGAAAACTCCAGTTGGATCAACTGACTCTACTGACTCTAGCCACACCCTTGGAACAAGCTAGACCTTTTGTATGGCTTTCCAAACTTTTTTTTTTTTTTTTTTTTTTTTTTAAGAGAGAAAATGTGTGTGATCTGGAAAGGGGCAAAGGGAGAGAGAAAGAGAGAGAGAGGCAGAGAGAGAATCTTAAGTGGACTCCACACTCAGTATTGAACCTGAAGCAGAACTTCATCTCATGAACCATGAGATCATGACCTGAGCTGAAATCAAGAGTCAGACACTTAACCAACTGAGCAACCCAGGTGCCCCCTAAATCTAAAAGTTTTATACTAATGAGAAAAGCCACTCAACAATGAGCTGATAGTTAAGCTGTTCAGTAGACCTTCCCAGTTCCTTATCAACTATACACATCTGATATTGTTTAGCATCAAAAGGTTATCTCACACATTTTCTCCAAAAAATGTCCAACTTTAATTCATTCACTTCCGTCTGGTTCATTCATATTAGTAAGGTAATTTGGCCACTGAATGTGACTCCTTCCAGAAAAGGATCATCATCTCCTCCAGGCCACTTCCTAGGTAATTATCAATGTAAAATGGTAGGTTTTATATAGACCAACTTTAAGAATTCAGAAATCCACCCTGACTATTCCTGAGCATGATGCTTCTTTTTGCCCCAGTAGCAATCCTGTAGTTGTCTGGTTGGAGCAATCTCCAGATGGCAGCATAGTCAAAGGAGGGCTCAGGAATTCAAACTTAAGTCTGGTTTTGCCACCTGGATTCTCTTGTTAAATTGACATGATCCTAGATCATAAAGGTAACAACCACTTAGTTGAGTACACTTCTCACTAAATGCCACTACAGCAGTTCATGTGAGCCAAAATGAAGATATAATAAGTCTCTGTGCATCTTATAAAAATAACCTTGTTTCACTCCTACTTGACCTTTCTGAATAAAAGGATTGGGTACAAGTAGGGATGACTGGAAAAAAGGTAAAATTATAGTTAATGGAACAAGACATACCCATAGTTTGGTGGTGGAGGAAGAGCAATGTCCCTGTCACTTGGGGAAAGAATACATCAGATTCTAGAAGACAAGGGGAAAAAAAAAAACCACATTACTGCTCTTAATTTTTACAATAGCTTCTGGAGCCTTCCTCATGAATCAAAACATCCCAGTATGGCTCTCCCAAACTATTACAAGCTCATTAACTTAACTAACTGCTAGGTACACTCTTAACTACCAAACAGTTCTGACTATGAATTGATTATGATGTGATTTGGACCCCTTAACCATACCAGGAAGACTGTAACTGCAAAGGATGGCCCCAGCACCTTCCACTCCAAAAGCTTGTTAACACTATAGCAATCTCTTAGTGGGGTGGACAAATGGCATCCAACTGGTGGTGTGAAAAAACAGGACAGGTTGGACTAACATAATAAAGGCCATATATGGAAAATACAGAGCTAACATCATAATCATTAGCAAAAAAATTGAATTATTATCCTCTAAAATCAGGAACAAGGCCAAGATGGCCACATGTGTGCTTCTGTTCAACACAGAAATGAAAGTTCTAGCCAGAGAAATTAGGCAAGAAAAAAGAAATAAGAAGCATCCAAATCATAAAAGAAGTAAAACTATTTCTGTTGGCAAATGACATGAGCTTGTATATAGAAAATCATAAAGAGGACTAATGAATTCAGAATTTTGTAGGATACAAAATCAACATATAAAAATCATGTGAACTTATGTTTGCAGACCATATGTATGATAAGGAATTAATATCCAAAATATAAAATGAACTTATATAACTCAATAGCAGAAAAAAAATTTTTTAAGTGGGCAAAGGACTTAAGATATACAAATGGTCGACAGGTACATGGAAAAGTGCTCAACATAACTAATCATCAGGAAAATACAAATCAGAACCACAATGGGTTAACACTTCAAACCTGTTAGGAGGCTATTACAGAAATAAAGTAACAAGTGTTGGTGAGGGTGTGGAGAAGCGGAAACTCTGTGCACTGTTGGTGGAAATGTAAAAACTGATGCAGCTACTATGGAAAATAGTATGTAGATTCTTCAGAGAATTAAAAATAAAGTTACCATGTAATCCAGAAGTCCCATATCTGGGTATATATGCAAAATAATTGAAATCAGGATCTTGAAGAGGTATTTGCACGCTTGCAGCATCATCCATTATAGATAGCCACAATGAGGAAACAACCTAAACATCTGTTGACAGTTGAATGGATAAAAAAATATATAGTATATACATACAATGGAATATTATTCAGTCTTAAAAAGGCAGGAAATCCCTGCCACATGGCATAATATGGATGAACCTAGAGGAAATTATGCTAAGTGAAATGAACAACTCACAGAAGGAAAAATACAGCATGATTCTACTTACATGATGTATCTAAAATAGTCAATGTATCTTAGAAACAGAAGTAGAAAGGTGACTGCCAGGGGCTGAGAGGAGTGGGGGAAATGGGGAGTTGCTGTTCAATGGGTATAAAGTTTCAGTTATTCAAGATTAATAATTGCCAGTGAACTGCTCTCCAACATTGTGTCCATGGTTAACAACACTTTATTGTGCACTTAAAATTTTTCAGGAGAATAGGTCTCACATTAACTGTTCTTACCACAATAAAAAATTAATGCTATACTGTAATAGTGATCATCTGTAAGATGATAATCACAGTGTTAAAAATATGTTTTGGGGCACCTGGGTGGCTCAGTGCGTTAAGCGTCTGACTTCAGCTCGTCATGATCTCACGGTTTGTGAGTTTGAGCCCTACATTGGGCTCTGTACTGACATAGCCCACTTTGGATTCTGTCTCCCTCTTTCTCTGCCCTCTTCCACTCCTGCTCTGTTTCTCTCAAAAACAAATAAACATTAATTTTTAAATATGTTTTTATTATTTTTGCATATTATAAGAAGAAACTAGTGAAGTAATGATAAACACTGAAGATTACATTGAACCCATTTTAATCCCCAATGTTGTTTTCAAGGTCTTCCTTCATTCACAGATGTCTTTGAGGTTGAAGTTGCTATAGAACAGTTAAGAGATCTCAGGACTAATTCCTGCTTCATCCCCACACAGTCTGGCTCTTATCTCTTTTAAATATTACTCTGGAATATAATAGTTCTTTGGGAAAATGTAACACTGTTTGGTGAATAAATGGGATTTTTTTTCTGGGAAAAATACCAGAGAAATAAAAATGAAAACGCTGACAAAAGGAAGTATAATAGTTGAGAACAGAATGTATTATTAAAAATTTATTTATTCAGTCCTTATTTCATTCAACAAATTCTTAGAACACCGCTATTTGCCTAGTGCTATTCTAGGTGATGGGGAAACACAGTGGACTCAATGGGCTAAGTCTGTGCCTTTCTGGAATGTACATTCTGATGTGGAGAGAGAGATGACAAATACATGATGATAAGTAAAGCAATACTAAGGGTAAAGACTATTGATTGGCAAGGATAGGATCACTGTTTTATATAGGGTATATAGGGACAATCTCAGACAAGATTACATCTGAGCAGAGAACTAAAGAAAATGAAGGAATTAACTATGTGAATGTCTGATAAATAGTACTTGCATCTTCAGAACTTTCTGAAATTGTCTCATATAACTAGTATTTTGACCTATCTGTGTAGCACTTTTATGAAAGTCAAATGGCTTATATAAGGCCAGTCACTGTTTTGATCAATATTTAAATTCTCACCTAATTGAATCTACTTTAGCTAATATTCTGTCTCTGAGAATTACAGTCAAACTGAAGACAAACTCAACTCCAACATGGAAGTGAACAGGTCAGCTTCTGACTTTAGTTTTGTATTCTAACTTCAAGCAATCTAGCAAATTGGAGCATTTGAGAATTAATGACCTTATACTAATGATTGTATGATAAAGAAAAAATTTTCAAGATTTGTAAAAAATAACTATTCTTTAGATGGAGCAATCTTGTATAATTAACAGCACTTATATGTGATGTCTCAGATATTTCACAAGGGAATTTTTAAAATACTTCCTATTTGGGGCAACTGGCAAGTTCAGTTGGTAGAGTATGCAACTCTTAATCTCAGGGCCAAGAGTTCAAGCCCCACATTGGGGGAGAGAGAGAGAGAGAGAGAGAGAGAGAGAGAGAGAGAGAGAGAGAGAGAGAGAGATTGGGGAAGGAAAGGAAAGGAAAGGAAAGGAAAGGAAAGGAAAGGAAAGGAAAGGAAAGGAAAGGAAAGACAAACGTTTAAAAATAAAATACTACCTATCTTTTGAAGAAAATTCAGTTCCAGTATTTTTTCACTATAATTAATAATGCAAATATATAAAAGTAGCATATTTTTAGCAATTGATTATCACATTTTAGGGAGATATAGGAAAATGACACGATCTGCTCAAGAAAGATGGTAACCATGTGCAAAATCTCACTGTAACACATTTAATTTCTTAAAAACTGATGCTTTTATAACACTTAACAAATTACAAAGAATCTGCCTTGTTAATTATATCTTGAATTCTTATGAAATTCAGTTAGTATATATCACAATTATAATTGATGAACTTTTTTCCCCATTTTATATAAAAGAAAACAAATTAATTCTTTTCCAGCATGTATCAATACTAACTTGCTAAGTGATGGTCTATTGTGTAGGTGTGGTCTTTATGTTAGTTTTTACCTGTGAGAGTTTTTAGCCAATTTATTTTTGTTAGTTTGACTGCAGTCTATTTCAACATATAGTGAAAATTCCAGTAAAACTGCACCTGACTTGGTATCCCCAACTTTTATGTTTAAGAAAAAAACAAGTGTTAAGAAGCTTCAGACATTTGAGAACATATTCCTTACCGTATATAGTTGATAGTATAATAACCTAATCCTATCCTCAAATTGTCCCATTGTGAAGTCAGACTGATGATTTCACTTCATGTGAATTTTTTAAGGTAACTTATCATGTTTCTGGTAGTCTGTTCATTCTGTCTTCATGTGCATAGCTGTAATGTTACTTCCGTTTTGCCATATCTTAATCCCCATCTTGTAACTTATGACAGGCCAAGGTTTAAGGGCAGCAACTCATTATATCAATGTAAAGATGTTGCTGACAGGTGGCAGGTCATCAATAAAAATAACTACTTCTGATAATACCAAGTGGTTCTCTTATGACATTTTGTTCTAGCCAATTTTTACTTACCATTCTGTCATATATAGAATAGTTTCTCCTAGGAGTAATGAATATGGATGCGCATTTTCAATGCCATTTTTATCAGAATCCCCTTCTTTGTTTCTTTACAATCTGATTTGTGGGTCCTTTGCTTCTATTATGAAATTCCTTTTGAGTCACTATACAAATATATATATAATAAGTAATTCTGTTGATCAACACCAAACAACATTTGAGGAAAGAGAAGGATCAAACATATAAAATACTTGTTAACTCACCCAAATGACTTGTGTTTCCAAAACAGAAAACAAAGCTATTGATTAAAGTGATGGGAAACTTCACACTAATATACACACAGTAAGATGTGAATAAATCAGAAATGGCATCATTTTTCCATTTATGAAACACTGCCAATCTTGTAAGCATAGATGGTCTTTACATAGAAAATAAGGAGGTGAAATGTCCATCTCTCCTTTTGAGACAGGCAAAGACACAATAATCCCACTTATTCTTAGCACAACTAAAACAAAGAAAGTTTGTACCTTTCAATAAGACTCCAACCATAAAAGAATTTCCTCATTTATCCATAATTGGGATCACAAACTTATTTGCATAAAATAGTGTTTAATAGAATTTGATGGCACAGTTGTCAAGTAAAATAGTCCATTACCCTAAAATAATCTTGGTTTTTGGGTTTGCTTATTCTCACAATCCCATGTGCCTGTGCATGTTCATTTCCTCAAGAAGGGCTATGAACACAATATGTGTGATTGGCTCCAATTCATTGCCACCATTGAGAAAATATTTGGAATAATAAGCACTACTAAGATTATGAAAGCAAGGCCGGCTTTGCAGAGGACAGCATCTGAGTCATTTGCCCACCCAACCATACAACCACGCTTACGTTGCCGAATGGTGCCTTCCCTGTCTTGTATGATTCAAGTCAGATACACTCAGTTGTCAATCAAGGAGACATTGTGAGGTGCATTCTAAACTGAGACGAGCCCTGAGAGGTAAGTCACTAAAATCCAGACACCAAAATGTTACCCGTAAAAAAATGTGGCCCAAGCTGTGAAACTTTAAGGATGTTATAGAACATTAGGTGAAAATTATGGGTTTATTGGGTATGTGGCCTTTGACATGTCACATAAATGTCATTGGTCTCAGTTTCCTCAACTACAAATTATAGATAGTGTTTCTCCCATGCACATACTATCTCAAAGAGTAACATAATGTTTTGAATACCTTTCACTTGAGACATAATAGATATCCAATAATTTGAACCTATAATTTTTGTTACCCTTTTTATCATTCTTTTTGTTCATAATACCTTTGAAAGAATTTATGATGAAGACCTTTTATCCCATAATGCACCTCTTCCATGGAAAGAGATTACATTTTTCCATGGGTGGGATGAGTGTTGTATTTTCCTAAAAAGAAACGGTGACCTACAGAAATAAATCCTCTGGCCTAAACAATCAAGATAGAATCACACTGAAAACATTACTCTTCAGATATGTAACACATGAAATCAGGTAATCCCACAATCTCTGATTTCCTAGACATCTTTTATAATTGTAAAAACATGGGGTTTTTTTCCTTCATCTCCCCTAGGTTTTACATCCTATTACTACTCTATTTTTATCTTATAAAAATTTGTCATCTCTTTGTAGACTTTTCATTGACCCTTCTAGAACTTTTACATCTTTAGAAATTCCACGAAACACTACTGATTGTCACCTAGTTGAATCCCGGCTCCCCTTACTTAGACCACTGTTTCCTTATAGGTCATTTCCAATGTAACAGAGCATCTAATCTCCTGAAGATACAGAACGGGGCTTTAGTATTCTCAGAGTTTTTCAATTTCCTTCCAAGCCAGTGCTATCTTGACCAATATTCACTATTTTACATCAATGTCATTAAATTATACAACAATCCATCTGCTTCATCTCTGCTGTACTAAATTCCCGGTCACTGTCCCACCCCTACTGCAAGTCCTCTTTGATGACTGCACTTTCTTCTGATTTCCCTCTCTACTTCCCTCTCTACTTACCCTTTATCTGGGTGATATTGACAACTGTGTACATGCCTTATCCAGCACTCAAGTAGACTCAAGTTTATATCCTTCTAAAGAATGGTCACTGTTATTCTATCTAATGCCCCCAAGCAACCTGACTTTGTTATCCTCCAGAATCCCTCTATTTTTTTAAATTATGATTAAAAACAATCTCATGCTCCTTTCTCCAGCTTCCAGTTTTTCCACCTTTCTTCCTTATAATAAAAGAAGCTGTGATCTAGCTTCTTTAAATCTTCCTTCAAACTGTTTACCACTCAATTTTCTCCCAAACTTCCAGCCTCCTTCTGTCTTCAATTCCCTATACATGTATTAAAGATCACATAGTCCCTAATTTAAACCATTATTGAAGCATTATCCTCAAGAATCCTTCCCTGTGGTTTTTCTAGTTCATTAAGAACACAATACACCAATCCTGGATCATCCAACTGTTAAAGATTGAATGCTAGTGCCCCCTTCTACCCACCCCCCCCACTCAATTTATGTGTGAAAATCCTAACCTTCAATGTGATTGTATTAGGAGATGGGGCCTTTATGAGGTGATTAGGCCATGGGGTTGGAGGTTCCATGTGTGATTAGTATCTTTATAAAAGAAAAGGCACCTCAGAGAGCTCTCACCCCTCTACCAGCTGAGGACAAAGGGATAAGACAGTCATGTATAGACCAGGAAGCAGGCCTAAATCAGACACCAGATCTGCTGATACCTTGATCTAGGACTTCCCAGCCTCCAGAACTGTGAAAATAAATTTCAGTTGTTTGTAAGCAACCCAGTTTATGGTATTCTGTTACAGCAGCCAAAATAGACTGACACCAACTATTCTGAGAAATGAAAAATCCATAAAACAGATAATAACAGAAGAAAGAGATCCAGAGCAGGATGGAAATCACAATAGACACTTTAGGATTTTCACCTTTATCAAAGTGGGAAGTATTTTATCTCATAAAGTAATATCTAGAGGAGTAGGAATACGAAAGGAACAAAAAAGAGGGAGGGAAAATACATTTGTTTCTAAACACAAAGAACATGCCACTATCTACCATGCTTTTCACATCAAAAAAATTAGGTTCAAGATAGTATAATAGGAATAATAGCAACTTTGCAAAACAATTCAATAATTTCAAGACACATAGAAATCTAGTTTAAGAAATTCTAAAATTGTTTTTAGGAATCATATGCATTACCTTAAAATAAGATTTCTAAGTAAATGGTTTAGATGAAATGTTTATTATATGTTTGTAAATAAACTTTTTAACAGCATAAACATCATTCTTGACATAGTCAATGTTTCTTGATATTAACCAAGGAATAATTAGTTTAAATATAGATATCTAGGCTCTTAGATTATTGTGACAGTTGAATGTGGTTAGTTGCACTCTGTTTTTAAACAAATCATGTGTAGGAGGACGCATGCTGCTTACCTAGTTTTTAATTTTTGACATTACCATATGCTATAATTTAAGCCACCTTCAGAAATTGATTGCTGCTTCGAGAATATAAGCTGTTTGAAGAAATTTTCATGCATTTACAATGCAGGTAATACTACATTCTAAAATAAAAACAATAGTATCATGAGTTTTAGAGAAGTAAAAGGAACAAAATACAAAATAAAAATGTTCTCATATTCATGTACTCTTTAGAGTAGTCAAAATGAACGATGTTACTGCATGGGTAAATTAATAGAAAACTGGGGAGATAATTTCACAGCAAAATCTACAAAGGGGACCTTCCATATCTCAATCAGGGCTGCTTTTGCAACATCACAAAATATTACTTTTTGATAAGGATAGAAATAAATGCAATTCTGTAACTGGTGAGGAGGAGATTGAAGAGAATATTTTTTGATGAAGGTCTCAAAATGTAGTCCATTTCTACCCAGATCAAAAAGGAAAGGGAACAAAGAAAAGCACAATCACCCTTTTATAGGTTATAAATTAAGTAAAGAGGTGATCTTTCTCCATCTCTCATCTTTGAAAGTGATGTGATGTTTTGAAGAGTAATTACCAAATCTTTGTGTAATATGTTACTACCTTTGTGAAATAGGGAGACAGAATATCAGTTGGGTTACATCATTGAACTTGTACAGAATTGCTTGTGTGATATTCATAAATAGCTGGACCCTATGTGGCTGGTGGATCTTTCAGAACTCTAACAGAAATTGCCAATGAGGAATATCGCAATTTGTTCCCTTGGAAAATATAAGCCTTATGGCTATTGGCTATTATATTTGCACATGATTTAAGCACAATCCTTCCTAGATATTAAAAAAAAATTTAAAAGTCCATAGTCCTTGGTATCATTTCTAACGCTTTAACACTCTAAGTTCAGTCACTTGTACCAATGTGTAATCTTAAAGTCCCAAAGAGACTTTATAAAATTTAATTTAGTATAAACATAATTTGAAGTTAGCTAAAATATATTCTTAGTTAGTGGCATCATGTAGTGGAAAGAGCACTGTATTTGAAGAGAAAAAATGTGAATTTGAGTTACAAATGTTTACTCATTAGCTAAATTGTGTCTTCATTCATAAAACATGATGTCTATTCTGGAAACATAATAGGATTATTATGGTTATTAAGTGGAATGATATATTTAAGTTTTAGCAAACTAGAAAGCACTGTAGGAATATGATATATGATTATTATTAGCTGCTAAATTAATAGAGGTAGAGTGAAAGGAATTTACATTTGTTGATTATGTAATGTGGTGTTGAGCAGTTAGCGTATATTATCTCATGAATTCCTGTTAATCTTAATTTTAGAAATGAGGTGACATTACGAGAGGTCATGTAACTCACTCACCATAACTTATCTAGTAACTAGAAGAATCGAGTCTTACTGAAAATTCATTCTCTTTCTACCTACCTCACACTGTTATCATGAGAAATTGTTATTATTGGGACAGCATGGAGAACTCTATTTTAACCCATGACTTAATGTGTTTTTTTTAAATGTTTATTTATTTTTGAGAGAGAGAGGTACACACAGAGTATGAGCAGGGGAGGGTCAGAGACAGAGGAAGACAGAATCTGAAGCAGGCTTCAGGCTCTGATCTATCAGCACAGAGCCATACGCGGGGCTCGACCTCACAAACGGCGAGATACCAGAGCCACTGTCGGTGGCTGCAACCTAATGGACTGAACCACCCAGGAGCCCCAGCATGACTGAATGTTTTTAACTGTAATTAGTTGTATGTTACGATGCATTAGATATCATTTTTATCCCACTTTGGATTCTTTAGACTCCATGAGTCCGTACATTGTCAATCAGCTTCATGTAGAGCTTCAAATACCTTGATACCTCACAATCTGTAGTATCTCCCTTTGCGAACCTACTTGGAATTCGTGTATGTGCAGTCTGGAAGTAAGGAAAACCAATGCACAGTGGGCTACCCCTGATTCTAATGGGACATAATTAAAGGGATAAATATTTCTCTCTTTCAACTCCCTGGGAAATAGTTCTGAGATACATATTGTAAGGTACTTTAGAAGGAGCCTTTTCTGACACTAACCTGGCAAGGTGGTTGGGGCACCAAATTACAACCTGATGAGGGAGGAAGTCTTTTTGTTTGGTTTGGTTTGGTTTGGTGGAGAATATATCAAAGGGGGGAAGTCTTGGTTTCCACTTGGCCTTTGCTGGCAGAGGCAGGAGTGGAGCCAGTTTTTCTGTAGTGTTCAGCTGGAGTAGACCAGTTATTGTCTAAAATTTGTCTTTCTAAACTGCTTTTTTCCTGGTCCTTGCCTAAAGAAAATAGGCATTCTATTGGAGATTTTTTTGCACCTTTTGGTGTTTCTGAATTTCTGATTTCTTCCACACTAAATCTAGGATATATGAGGCAAAGGAAACACACAAACAAAAAAACAGACAACAGCAAAAACAGGAAGCTCCCCGTGTGTTGTTACTCAGATCCTTATGTCCCCAGCTGGTCTGCCTTCTACTCTCTATGTATGATTAGCCTCCTTATGTATATTTTAAATAATATGTTCAAGGTTTTTAGATTTAATTAGCAAGAGAAATAGGAAAAGGTTTTTTACTCCACCTTTCTGGAAGCTAAAGTCCCTGGGGAGCTTTGCATAGTACTTATGCCCATACTCACTCTAGACCACTTAATCAGACTCTGATTAAGATCATGTGTATGTGTTTTTTTATTTGATATATATGCTCAATTAACTAAGGGATGATTCTGCAGCTTTCGTTACTTTACCCTCAAGTCTTGAATGCCTCATTCTGAAGATCCCGTTCACACCTTGTAAATTCCAGCAGAAAGGATCCTGATTCTGATACACTCTGAATCTGATACCTAAACACTCCTTTCTAAAGCTTCCATGGGATCAAAGATCATCATTCATGGAAGGTTTGTGTTATGAGTCCCACAATTTTGCTACCTGTAACCAGAAAGATTCTACATTTTCAATATCCCTCCTCTTACCGGTACTTTGTAAAATTAGGGGTTTTGTAATTTTTTTTTTTTTTTTTTTTGCTCATGAACTGTTTAAAATTCTGTTTGAGAAAGGGATAGAGAGAGAGACAGGGGGTTAATTGCATATAATATCAGGGAAATCTACCTGTATACAAACTGATTTATAGACAGGTAGGAACCCATGTGTACATAGAAAAAAATTGACTTGTACATATAAAAGGCAAACAGTTACAGCCTTCATGAGATTTACTTGCCACTTATAAAATATCATTATATGTAAAATGCTATTATCTATACAATTAATGTATATCAGATTATTTTTTTCTTAAATTTTATTTAATTGCAACAATAAATTTCAGTTCTATATTTTCTGTTACTCATACATTATAGGCATATTCTTTCTTTTTAAAAGAAATCAAGAGGAATTTTTTGTGTTATTTGCATTAGCATGATAATTGCCTTTTTTAAACATATTATCCTAGAATGAAAGATATACACTTGATAAATTTATAACATTAATGGCTGTCTGCAAACGTGTTTGTATGTATGTGTGTGTATTTACCTAAATGCCTATAATAAAAATAAATCTTAGTAATTGCTAGTTGAAAGATTTTTGTTTCGTTGATATAACAGAATATCCATATTTGAAAAAGAGACACCCATTTCTCTCTTTGTGGATATTCAAAAAAGAAAAATAAAAAGAATAATATACAAATTAAACAACAGGTTGAGAAAAAATAAGGATGGCTCAAAGATTTGCTATGCAAATGATAACCAAAAAATAAAATAGAAATTGTGGAGTGCCTGAGTGTGTCAGTTGGTTGAGCATCCAACTCTTGACTTTGTCTCAGGTCTTGATCCCCAGGTCATGAGATTGAACCCCATGTCAGGCTCTGTGCTGAGCGTGGAGCCTGCTTAAGATTCTCTCTCTCTCACTCTCCCTCTGCCCCTCTCCCCTGCTTGCACTCTCTTTCTCTGTCTCTCTCTCTCTCTCTCCCTCTCTCTCTCTCTCTCTCTATATATATATATATTTATATATTTATATATAAATTATATATAAATTATATATATAAATATATATATAATATATTTATATATATTTATATATATATAAATGGGAATATAAATGCTCAAATTTATCTGCTAGAGGAAATACATTATGGTAGACAAAAATATATTTGAAAATTAAGAATTATGAATAAATTAAATTAATAAATTTAATTAATAAATTATTTATTTATTATTTTAATAAATTAAAATAAATTAATATTGTGTAGTAAGCTAAAAAAATACACCCCTCAAAAGATAATTTTGTACATGAAAGAAATGGAATATTAAATCACTGAAGAAGAAAACATAAGGTCTAATTCAGGCCATTATGAAAGGATAACTGGTAAACATTTGGAAGAAAAAGTAGTTTCACTGGCATAATACACAAAATAATCTCCAAACAAAAGATCAAAACAAAAATAAAGCCATAAAGGCTCTAAAAGTAAATATAGCCCCCCCCCAAAATTAGAGCCCTGGAAAGCCTTTCGTAAGAAGTAATTGAATATAAAAATCTCTAGGTCCTTACAGCTGGGATTGTATTTCGTACGTTGCACTTACATAAATAAATGAGCCCTAGAAACCTAGGTATTGTGATAAATATAAAGAATTTAAGTAGAAAAAAAATCACTAAGTCTTTGAGTAAAAAACAAAAACAACCCCAAAACCCATAAAAATAAATAAATAAGTAAACTATAATAGAATCTATTTGACTGAGCTTTGCCTCCAAGGCTATATGTTGGCTTTCAAAAGAGAAAGGAGACCATTTATAAAAACTGTAAAATGGATGAACTAAAAGTATGTAAGACTTCAGACCAATAGAAACTTATACTTGAGAGGAAAAGAATATACCAAGTTTTAAGATGGTAACAGTTCTGAAGCACTGTTGTATATATCAATTTCTTGTCCTTTTTGTTTCTGCAGAAGATAATATGTTTTGGATTCAGTTGCTTATTATAAGATCTACACTGTGCAGTGTTGAACATCATACTCACTCTAAATCTAAATTAAGTTCACTAGCTACTCATACGTAGTATATTGATGAGGATTTATTTTATTGTCATACCTAAAGTATGCATATTTGGAAAAATAAGTTGACTGTATTTTTGACTTGGAAAATTATTATGTTTTAGGTTTGTCTTTACCTAATTGATGTCTTTGAAAATTTTATTAACTTGGCAAATCATTCCTTTGAGAAAACAAAATACAGTCTATCAGTAGTCACACAGAACCTCAAATT
This sequence comes from Felis catus, assembly GCF_018350175.1. Classification (NCBI taxonomy): domain Eukaryota; kingdom Metazoa; phylum Chordata; class Mammalia; order Carnivora; family Felidae; genus Felis; species Felis catus. Next base: position 64,109,861 of record NC_058380.1, on the reverse strand, counting down.
TTAAAATGGCCCTTGAAAGTTCAACTTCCACCAAACATTTTCCTCAGCAGATGTGATGATTAGAGAAACAATTATTAAAATGTCAATTCTGGGGGCACCTGGGTGGCTCAGTTAGTTGAATGTCCAACTTCAGCCCAGGTCATGATCTCGTGGTTCGTGGTTCACAGGTATCATGCCCAGTGCCAGGCTCTGTGCTGACAGCTCAGAGCCTGGAGCCTATTTCGGATTCTATGTCCTCCTCTCTCTCTGCCCCTCCTCCGCTCATGCTCTGTCTCTGTCTCTGTCTGTCTCTCTCTCTCTCAAAAATAAATAAATATTTTAAAAATGTAAAATAACTAAATAAAATGTCAATTGTGAATACAGCGATAACATGCTACCATTAAAATCACAACTGCTACACTTTCATATTTTATGACTGAACTATTCTTCAGCATTTGATGTACCAAAGGTAAGGACAATACACACACACACAACTTTCTCAACTTATTTTATTGTTTTCCCTATTTCTTCAACTATCTAGACGTGGTAGGCTAGCCATGGTTGGTTGATTGATGCATAATAGTCATGCTCTATACAATGCACATAATCATATCAAGCATCAAAAGTGGAGTTTTCAAATTAACTTCCAATTACTTGCTCTGCAATTTTCATCTTCTTAGTATTCTCTCTTCTTTGTCCTCTCCCCAGTTATATCTCTTTCAAAAATCATTTTACGTTCCCTTCAAAATTAAAGAAGTATTCATCAGTAGTAATTTGTGATGAAAGCTATTGCTTAGTGCCTAGGAAACTTTACACCTCATAGTTGAAATTTAACTAGATTACTTAAAATAGTTTAGAGATTATTTCACTCTAGTTTTTTATATGTCTCTGACTCATTTCTTCCATCCTACTTTCATTGTAAGTGTGTTAAAATGATCAAATTAGCAAAACTTTTATTTCTTCTTTGTAAATGAGTTATTAGAAATGAGAGGGGGGGGGTGGAGAGAGAGGGAGGAAGTGAGATCTTTCTGGCTTGAAGAAAAAGCTTCCAGGAGTAAAGTTAAAAGAGAATCTAAGGGGTGCCTGGGTGGCTCAGCCAGTTAAGCATCTGACTTCAGCTCAGGTCATAATCTTACGGTTGTCAATTCAAACCCTGCGTGGGACTCTGTGCTGACAGCTCAGAGCCTGGAGCCTGCTTTGGATTCTGTGTCCTCCCTCTCTCTCTGCCCCTCTCCTGCTCGTGCTCTGTCTGTCTGTCTGTCTGTCTCTCTCTCTCTCTTTCTCTTTCTCAAAAATAAATAAATATTTTTTAAAAAGTCTTTAAAAGAGAAACTAAATACAGTCTTTTAGACTTATAGTCACTGGCCAAAGTTCAGACTGTATATGGGTAATGGAATCTATTGAGCTACTGCATGTAATACAGGCATTGGTGAGCTCTGGCTCAAAAGTCATACATGCCTGGCTTGAATCTGACCTCTTCCATTTCCTTTGCTAAGTTTATAACTACCCTTGGCCTCGTTTGTACAGCGGGGAAAGTTTGACCATTACCAACATGAAATAAAAGTGCAACAGATTGTAGGTAATGTGAGTATTTCTTCGACAAATTCTTAAGAAAAAAAAATATATATATACCATAAGCCTTAGATAATAATTATATCAAGTCTGGGATTTCATTGTATTTTTGATATCATACATGTTAGAAAAAATGCTTGGTATTCATTGTATGTATTATTGGAGTAAACGTGTAGGAAAATATGGACACCTAAATAATTAAATTTATAGCAGTTTATAATCATTCTGAACACTGACCTATTGTGAATATTTTTATTTGAAAATTTGGTTGGCTATTTTGCAAAAGCAGAAGTGTATAATGAAGAAACTTAGATTTAACAATAAAATTATATGGGAAGTTGAGCATTCAGTAAGAGGCATTAGAAGTCCATAAGGGCATGTTAGTCTGGAAATGAGGAAAGTACGTAGATGGAAGCAAAGAAATTCTGGGACAAGAGGATAAAAGGAACCAATGGTGCATTAGGAGATCTGCACTATGTCCAACAAAATCACAATACAATCAGGTCCCAGCTATGTCTATTCACATCACATTCCACTGCATTTAACAAGTGAGAAATGATATGTTGATAAAAGAATGATTAGTAACGAATCTGGCTACTTCACATGATGCTTAGAACCAACATAATATCCATCTGATATGACTCTAAGAGAGTGTTGCTTCATATGGATTTCAAAATAATTAACAAACTTCTGTTGAAGTCTTTTGGTGAGAGACTATGCCAACAAGACGTTATAAAAGGAGAATAGGACTGAGATTCACCTAGCGTGAGTTTCATCCCTGTATCTGCCGTTTACTGTTTTTGATATTGAACACAATTATCTCTTCTCAGACTGTTTCCTTAATTGACTCTAGGCTTCAGAGAAGTCATTCATAATGTTTTTGTACTTCCTGTGTGATGTGTTTATGAACATAGCAGTGAATCTTTTTAGATTGTAGTTCTTATTTCATTACTTTTTTCTTCATTCTCAGTAATAATTGCTGGATTAAAATGAATACTTTCATAGGATTTCATGCATACTCTAAGAAAGAATACCCTACGGAATATTTTTTAGCCGAATACTGGAAAATATAGTAATGAATTTGCCATTTCTATTGATTAGCTTGTCGTATTATTACATATAATGGCAGAATGTATTACAATTACTTCCTCATCATGGTAGGTGTAAATTGCCTAAATTCTTGCCATTAAAAATTAGATTGACATGCACAGTGTTCACTTCAAAAATTTGTTTGAGATGATTAATATTATTACATATTAAATACAAAGTAATTTATTTGAAAATAGTTAACATTGTACTACTGATAATGCTACTTGTTAATTGCCTGAAATTATTTTAAATCAGAATTTTGCCATCTGCTCAATAATAAAATTTGTGTTCCTACCATTTTTCCCCCATTTTATAGTAATTTGATACATTGGGATGCTCTACTAATAACAGAGTATCCAACTCCAGCTTAACTTTTATAAGTTAGTTAAGGAATGGTTAAGTCAGTATAAAGATACACTAGTTAGAAATCGTCTTTATTTAGAGAAGTGTTGATTGTCTTGTGAATACCATTCCAACATCCATGACAAAACTGGAGAATAGCTACCACCATATAGTAAATTGAAAACTGTTACTGATATCACAAAACAGCGTATAATTCACCCAGTACTTAATAATGCTTTTTTATTTTAATTTCATAATCAGAAGATATTTTTGAAGGACATCACACAGAAAAAATTCAGTCTCAGCCACTTTCTTTACTATGTTTAATAAGGAGAGACATTGTAGCAGAAAGATGATCTTATTCTGGAGAGAGCCTGGGTTCAAATTCCAGTTATCAGTTTTGTTAATTTTGAAGAAAAAAATATTATAGGATTATTTGAAGCTTACATGAGATAATGAACTTAAAATTGTCCTACACCTGAATGATATGCAGTGCCTATTATATAAAGCTCCTGTTTTGTCAGAATTTTAATTTGAGCCCCAAATTATCTCTTCTTCTGAACTTCTGTTATTTCTCCTTCTTGTGGTGTAATACATATTTTATAAAATAATATACTATATAACATGATGTTTAATATAATGGGTTTATAAGTCTAATTGCTTTGGACATGAATCTTGGCTTTGCCACTTACAAGATGTAAGAACTTAGGCAAGTTATGTAATTTTTTCAGTGTTCAGTTTCCTCACACATAACATGGAGAGCACGTTTCACCTTACTCAAAGGAGAGGTATGAGTGATACATATAAAGTAAATAAAATAGTACCTGGTACATAATAAATATTCAAGATTTAGCTGCCATTACTATTTAAGAATAGTGAATTCTTCACACCTGGGTCCTACTTCAAGTAATGTGTATGTGTGTGATCTTTAAAGATAAAGAAATTAAAGGGCACAAGAAGTTCTTTAACCTTGTTAGTGTAAGAAATCCATTAAATCAATTACCCATCTAATTACCCACATAGCAGCTTATCCTTAAAGGATGAAATGTGTAATGACCAATACATTTTGCAAGTATCCAATAATATTAAAACTAGAGAGATAATTACTATCTAATTAAGAGTGAGATTAATCTACAAGAACAATAAATAAAAGTTAAATAATTTATTAGTATAATTATTTGATGAAAAATATTTCATATATTTGAAGAGTATAATTAATATTTGAGATAAAATGTTATATACACACACACAAAGATTGGGATCCTTCACGGAACTCAGCTAATTTTTTGCTATATCACCTAAATTTATAAATTCAGGTTAAGAAAATTATCTTGCTAGGTAAAACCATTAGTGAACCCTTCAAATTTTCATTTACTAAAAAGAGTGAACTTTTTTTTTAGGTTTTAATATTTTATACAAGTTTTACTTTACGTGATGTTAATTACAGCATTTTTAAGGGGAGGATCTAATTCCACACAAAATGGAAGACTGTAAAATGTACCCATTAAACTACGAAAAAATAAACTGAGTGGCAAGAATATAAGAGAAGTCCAATTTAGATTTCAAGTGTTGTCACCATGTGATTATGTTCACAGAGACTCTTGCCAGCTTACAGCTGGGACTCTCAGAAGCTCTTTCATAATATGGTGCAAGGGCACAAAAACACAATGTGAGAGGGAATTAAGTCATGAATTACTGGCTTCATCACATCCACCTCCTCCACCCCAAAATGGCACAAAAGAAATAGCTATCCTGCCTTGCAGACTACTTTTGGTGTAAATGAGGTGATGACATGAGATGAAAACAGTTCATGAAAATCTGTCTAAAAAAAGTCTCTTTAAGATGAGTTTGTATGCACCACAATGAGTCTCTCCTTCATTTGGGTAGGAAACCGAAGTTCAATTCTCAGGAAGTCATAATTTCATTCATGTACTCAATACCAGTTCACAAAGTGCCTACAAATTATCAGCTTCCACTTGCAGCCATTACTAGATAAAAAAGAAGCCTGACATCTCTAGAGGAGCCACTAAGTTCCCCCCAAGTCTACAGCTGAAAGGATTTTTTTTTGGCATTGGGTTTCTTCTGTACCTCTGAAAGGCTAACACCTTAAACCTGAATCATCTTTAACCAACTGTAAAATATCTAACATGATATTTAGCATTACTTGCATCCCAGACACACAACACGAAAAGGTACACTAAATTTTCAAGCTAGCTATGATCAAAATAGTTTAAAAATAAATGATTGTACAGTATTCATTTAGGCCTGAAATTCCAGTCCTAGACCAAGCTTGTGGCCACCTGCATTGACATTCTCTCCATCCAGCAGATCTGATAGCATTGGTTAGATACCTGGCTTTAGGGTCTGAGTGTACCTGAAACCTATCAGGCTGGAGCTCGAGTGTTCATTTTAGCTGTGAAGCAGGTGTCAGGGTCCACGTGATCCTTGGCTGCTGTTCCAAAACGAGTGTTACTACTTCCTGCTGTCCAGGCCAGATTAACAGCAGTCTCTAAACTTCTTGTTCACCATCTGATAAATGGAGCCACCAAACTCTGTCCCGTTGTTTACGTTAGTATGGAGCTGGAATTCATCAGTCTTGGAACAATCCGCAAAACTCCTCTAGGTCACTGGTGACTTTGCAGTCTCAGAACTCATCTGGTGGCCAGCCAGCCAGCCTTCATAACCCAGCGCCAGAGCGCCCCAGACTGGAGGGCTGGGGAAGCTGAAATCCATGTCATGGTCCAGGTGGATGTGTTCCCGCTTATACCCTGTCTTGATGTAGCATTTTCCCTCCTGTGTTTGGTGAGAAGGATGGATCAAAAGTCAGCTTCAATCCACGTGTAAGCTGATCTTCCACAGTACTGTGTCTAGCGTGTTGTCGGTGTGCCTTTTCTCCCTAAACACCTGAGCATATTCAGCCCATCTGTACTTGGTTTCCAGACTGCCATCACTTTGGTGGTCTCAGTGTTGGCTGAACCTGATCTTGTAAATTCTAGTCCATTCTCAGATTTTGTTTTCGAGTCACGTTTTATTAAGCCAAACCCATAACCCTTGGGGAAGACATCCCTGGAAGATTTGCCAGGATCAATCAGCATACGTGGGAGGCATAGCCATCATCTACTCAGGGGCGGTGGCAGCGGGTTCAGCGGCGGCTACCGTGGGGGCTGCCCAGCAAGGAACTCGTGACAATGAACATTTTTTAATGAATGTGGGTCACCTTAAGAATGAAGACTTTTTTCTGTCATCTTTGTTATTTATGAATAGTTTAACATTTGAAGTTCTAAACTATTGGAAACTATTCAGATAGAGAAACAGTTATAAAATGTTCCATTTAAATTTGCCATTGATCTGACCTGAGCTAGCAATGTAATTCAGATGGGAAAATGATATTGTTTTATTCTACTTTGAATAAAAAGATGAAAATTATAGTCTTTCATTAACATTTGATAATATTTCAGAGGTTAGAGCTACTTTCTCACTGTTTTACTCTTTCCCACCTGGTGTGTGTGTGTGTGTGTGTGTGTGTGTGTGTGTGTGTGTGTGTGTTTTAAGACTTTGAAGACTGACTCATCAGAGCTAGCTGTAAAAAGTCATATACAGCTCACATGCTTTCCAGATCAGTAAGTGACAATGGGGATGACAGAAAACTTTCTGAAATGAGAATAATCTTTTTAAGCAGCCAGTAGATACTTAATAGCTTGATAGTATGAGTAAAGCTTTGAAATAATCCATAATTTAACAGCAAATAAAGCAATCTCACCATTTGACAGGACAATTGTTATGAACATTGATTGCTGTGCTCTAATAACCTCATACCTTCAACAACCCTTGGGTTGTGGAGGTAGACTAGAAACTAATTACATGTATTAGTGTTCACCTAAAGTTGGATTATCTAAATTTCTTTTTCAGTTGGGGGAATATCTTGAAAAAAAAATTCTGAAAATCTAGACACAGTTTAAGATGACTAGGTTACAGGATTTATTTGATTATGCTATATAATTTTATTATTAAAATTGCATATATTTTAAATGGCATACAGTATAATTTTGTGTGGTTTTTTTGCACTAAGTTAACCAAGAAATATAGAGGATAATTGATTCAGACAATCAGGTATGCTTGGCATTAGTTATAAAATGGTTTTTAAAAGATTAAAAATTTGGACCCTAAAATTTATCCACCCCCGAAAAATACAGATGTACTTAAAGTGACTGCATATGGTTTGTCATTGCAACATTATTGTCATTTAAAAAAATTGGAAACAGCCATACTGTCTAAAAATAAGAAATTGATTTAGCATATTGTGATTTATCCACAAATGTAACATTATACAAATATATTACAATGGTATTTTCAAATAATATTTATAATATAAATAACTTAAAAAATTCTATCATCTTAAAAAGAATTTTAGAAAAAGTATAAATATTATGATCCCTATTTTGTAAAATATAGAAAGTGAGCTCCATGAGAGTAGCTACTGTGAGTACTGTTTACGATTGTACATTGCCTCTAACAGAGTAGATACCAGTCAACATTCTTGAATGAATGAATAAATAAGATCAAAAATAAATCTATAGTGCTATAAGAATCTATTAAGCACTTTGTAAAGAATGTAAATACAATCAACATTCTAAAATTAAGCAAATTAATGTACTATTTTGCTTTTTAAGACTGTATGAAGAAAGGATAATGTTTTTAGTGATTATAATTATTAGTGTTAAAACTATCTCATGTGAAGACATTAAAATGAGGAAAAACTTACATATTGCTACTATACAATTTTGTTCTCTGTGAGATAATACCAACAAACTGATTATTCATACATAGATCTACAGCATATGCTTCTTTGCAATGAAGAAAATACTGGCTGTTGTTGAGCTGATTCAACATAATAAAATGATTATATCACCATGGAAACATAGACAGTATGTGCTAAGCCATTTATTTTCAGGGAGATATTTTTAATATTTTAGCATTAGTTCCATAATATCTGGAATGGATGCATCTGGTAAACAGTTAGAATACCCATTTATTTTACTAATGAAAAAAAATGGAAGGGTAACTGATATTTATTTTATTCAAGACAAAGGATAGAAGATTAACATTTCTTAGCCATTGATGTCCTAGAATAATTTTGGCACCCAGCTTTTTTTTTAGTCTGAGCAATATTTCTTGACATAAATATTTTATACATTTTCCATGATGCTAGAGTTTCAGGTAACTCTATAAACAACACCCCTATCTCTGCTACTTTACTTCTGAACTAGTTAAAAAAGAGAAGACAGACAATTAGAGGCAAAAATGTTAGCTCTCTATAGCATAACATATAGACCTGTGGAATCACTATGTTGTGTATCTGAAATTAACAATGTGTGTCAACTATACTTCACCTTTTAAAACATCAGTTCCAGAGTGCCTGGGTGGCTCAGTCGGTTGAGTATCTGTCTGACTCTTGATTTCAGCTCAGGTCATGATCCCAGTGCTGTGGAATTGAGCCCTGCATGGGCTGCTCACTGATCGTGGAGCCTGCTTGAGATTCTCTATCTCTCCCTCTGCCCCTCTCCCCCACTTGCACTCTCTCTCAAATAAAAAATAAATAAATAAATAATAATAATAAAATAAAATAAAATAAAATAAAATAAAATAAAATAAAATAAAAAGTCAGTTCTATTACCAACTCTAAAGTAACAACTACAACCTAATGGTACCCGGAGGACATAGATGGGGGGAACAAAACTGCTAACTAGAACTAGACTGACCATAACAGGTCCTGTTAGAAAACCACAGACCTGGCTCACAGGAACAGACCTTGCTCATTGAACTTGATGCAAGGGCAAGAGCAGAGAGACCCTAGTATCACAGAGTAAAAGGAAAGGCAAAACTGTAAAATCCCATTAGATATTTTACTCCTCCTCCTTTCAGTAGGAATAATGAGGGTGTACAGAGAAGCCAAGTGAGTTACAATCTCCTTCATGGGACAGGGAGAATAAAATGTTTTCCTTAACATGTGTTTCAGTAGTTTTCCATATAAAGCAAATGGTAGTTATTATGGGCTGATCATGTTTTATCCTTTCAATGCTTATACCAAATAACTTTTAGTTTGGCTTTTTTTGGATAAAGTTTTAGAGAGAAAGTAAAGCTAAAATAATTGTGAGATACTGGTTTTAGACGTGTCCTTAAGCATTAAAGTAGTGGTTTCTATTTTTAAGAAGGCACTGGAGTAAATATTGTTATATAAAATAGATGGAAAGATAATATGGATTTGTATTTATACCAAAAGACATTAAATTGCCAAAAGGTGATATTAATTCACAAAGTAAATTTTCTGCCCCAGTAAATTTAATTACAACACTGTTCTGGGTCACAGCATATGATTTTATTTTTATTCTTATTATTTTAAATGCTATTCTACTAATAGTTTTTTTAGCTTCACTTGCTCCCTTGTTTATCCTCTGGCTACATACCCGGGAAAAAAAAGTACATGAAAATTCTTGCAAAGATCTTCGTATTTTTTTCTTTGTTAAATGAACACATGTTTGCAACACACCTACAAACACTTCACTAGTTTGACTGCTAATTGCAATCCTTTTTGGAATGTTCTTGGAGAAACCAACCATGGAATAAATAAAAGTCAGCTTTTCTTTTTCTACAAGTACTGTCGTCTTTTAACTTACTATGTAGTCTCCTAGAAAGACACATTCTCAGACAATATACCAATCTCTAATTTGTCATTTAACAAGTATTTATTGAGTTCTTTTTATGTTTTGGGCTTTGTGTTACAATAAAACAAATAAATGTAAGCTCATAGAGTTTATAACCCATTCTACTTTAGGAACAGTTATTTGTTTCTGTGGTATAAAAATATTGCCAAAATACTGCTATAAAGGCAACTGTATTCATTCACACAAACATGACATTTTATTCTCTCACATGTACACACATACATACACATATATGCAGGTGCGTGCAAATGTGCTTTTGATACAGTGTTGATTTTCCATACAATCTCTAAATCTGTAGAACACAGTTTTTAACATTTATTTATTTTTGAGACACAGAGAGACAGAGCATGAAGGGGGGAATGTCAGAGAGAGAGGGAGACACAGAATCCGAAACAGGCTCCAGGCTCTGAGCTGTCAGCACAGAGCCTGATGCAGGGCTCAAACTCACAGACCATGAGATCATGACCTGAGATGAAGTCAGACGCTTAACCGACTGAGCCACCCAGGCGCCTCATGTAGAACACAATTTTTAAAGCAAAACATTAGAAATTCTATTAGTCATAATAGGTAATTACTAACTTGTTTATTATTTAAATATATCTATTCTTCTTTAAAAGAATAAATAATTTGCTAGTTTAGAAAAGCATTTGAATAAGACCATATAATGTAGCCTTTTTCAACTCTCTGATAAAATACCAACAAAATTGCAATAAAAATGGAAACATATCACTATTAAAAAGTAAGATTTAAAGCAATATATGAAAATCTGAAATTTTCGGTACCTATAAAATTGATGCTGTTAGGTTTAGAAAAGCAGATCTAAGGTTCGCTTCTTGGAATATTATGCTTTTTTTCACCAAACAGCTTGTCCTAACAAAAGGTGTGAAGTTTCATTATATCTCCGTTTTCAAAAACTATAGAAAATATGACAACCCGATCTTTACTGAAAAATGATTCTTCTTGGAGTTTTCAGATAATTTCCCTTTTTTTTTACTCTACACAGTATTTCTATATTCAGAAATAGAATGAAATTAGATAGTTAGGAAGAGGAGGAACAATCCTCAGGGCCCCTTTCATCCCCTATCCAATACAAACTGGATAACTGGATAGCAGTAACTGGAATTACTGCTTAGAATTCCCCTCTCAACTACTGGGAACGGGGTGTTGGGGGGGGGAGGGGGTTGGGGAGAGCATAGTTAGTGTGAATATTTCTGTTTTCAGTATCCATGTTTTGGTAACTTAGCCCTCTTACAATTCCTGCAGATACATTTCACCACCAGGCAATGTACTGTGCTTGAAAAGCAGAAGCAAGGCTGGCTGTTTTCTCTTTTCCAGCCCAGGATGAAACATTATCTTCATCTTTTTTTTCTTCCTACGACCATCTCCTTTGCTTTTGGCCCCAGAGAGTAAGCTCACCTGGGCACCTTAAGTTGACATGGTTTTCAAGATCTAGATATAAGATGATAGCGATAATCTTTCTTCCACATAACCTTCCATATGTATAGTCTTTTTTATGAGAATTCTGTCTTGGTTTCTTCTACAGATAAATAAAACTAGTACATTTTTTATTTGGATTGTGACCTCAAGACTCTTGTGTGTAGTCTCCCCTTATAAGAACCATTGATGGCAGAGTTTAATAGTACCTTCATGGTGCGGCTTCTGGTAGCTCAGTTGATTAAATGTTCAACTTCGGCTCAAGTCATGATCTCACAGTTCATGAGTTTGAGCTCCGCGGTTGGGCTCTGTGCTGACAGCTCAGAGCTTGGAGCCTGCTGTGGATTCTGTGTCTCCCTCTCTCTCTGCCCCTCCCTCGCTCGATCTCTCTCTCTGTCTCTCAAAAATAAACATTAATAGTACCCTTGGGGCGCCTGAGTGGCTCCGTCGGTTAAGCATCCTACTTCAGCTCAGGTCATGATCTGGTGGTTCACGAGTTTGAGCTCCGTGTCAGGCTTTGTGCTGACAGCTCAGAGCCTGGAGCCTGCTTCAGATTCTGTGTCTCCCTCTCTCTCTGCCCCTTTCCCCCTCTTGCTCTGTTTCACTCTCTCTTTCTCTCTCAAAAATAAACATTAAAAAAATAGTACCCTCATGCCATTAAAAATTAACAGGAAAAGGGAGATTAACAATTAAATCACTCCATTGCTATTTGTGAATCAGGTAGTGGATCAGAGCAGGAAATTGTAGAAATTATAGAGTCTAATGAATTCTGTTTTTTAGAGTATCAGAGAATTAGAAATGGAGACAGCAGAAGCAGTTGTGAGCTAGAAATTAGAATTGTTCTGAAAAGTACAAACACTAATCTGTTCTCTAGCTACTAATCTGAGGAAACGACTTCAGTCATTGTCTATGTAAACAATGAAAGGAACCAAAGACATACACAGATGTGGCTATCTGGACATTTCATTTGAAAAAAAGGAAAATAACTAAAGAAATAAAGTATAGAGATCATGAAAAATAATTTAGACCAAAAAAGGACCATCAAGCTAAAAGTTCAAAGGTAAAAACATCCCCCCAAATGAATTATCATAAAAAACAGATTGAATTCTAGAAAGTTGCACTTTCTCAGTGAAATGAACTATGAGCAGTGCCTTGGCTAACCTTAAAAGACAACAGAATTAAATTAAGATGTAAGTGGGTAGATAACAAAAGTTTGTGAGTAAACTAAAATGCATTAAAAAGGATAAGGGGGAAAAATAAACCATGAAGAAAATAGAATTAGAAATATGGAGGGTAAATGTGAAAATTCATCAGACTAGAAAGGAAACCATATGACAAAACACAGTACAACAACAAATGAAAGAGAATAATACTGTAAAGCCCATGCACAAAGGTTAAAATGACCCACTGTATCTGTAGATCTTCTATTATGTTAGAGTTCAGACTTCTGCCTTGTTTTTGTTTTGTTTTGTTTTTCCATTTATTTTTTATTATTTAAATTTTAGTTAACGTACAGTGCCATGTTGATTTCAGAAGTAGCCTTCATTGATTCATCACTCATATACAACACCCAGTGTTCACCATAACAAGTACCCTCCTTAATACCCATCACCCATCTAGCCCGTCTCCCACCCACATCCTCCATCAACCCTCAGTTTGTTCTCTATCGTTAAGAGTCTCTTGTGGTTTGTTTACCTTTTTCCCCTTTTCCCATATGTTTACATATGTTCTTAAATTCCACATATGAGTGAAATCATATGGTACTTATCTTTCTCTGATTTATTGATTTATTTCATGTAGCATAATACGTTCTAGCTCCACCCATGTCATTTCAAATGGCAAGATTTCATTATGTTTGATGGCTGAGTAATATTCCATTATATATATAACCACATCTTCTTTATCCATTCATCAGTCGATGGGCATTTGGGCTCTCTCCATAGTTTGGCTGTGGTTGATAATGCTGCTATAAACATTGTGGTATAGGTACTCCTTCAAATCTGTATTTTTGTGTCCTTTGGGTGAATACCTAATAGTCCAATTGCTGGATTGTAAACCAAAACCATGATGAGATACCACCTCACACCTGTCAGAATGGCTAAAATTTACAACACAAGAAACAACAGATGTTGGCAAGGATGTAGAGAAAGGGGAACCTTCTTGCACTGTTGGTGGGAATGCAAACTTGTACAGCCACTCTGGAGAGCAGTATGGAGGTTCCTCAGAAAACTAAAAATAGCACTACCTATGATCCAACAATTGCCTTGTTTTCTAAATCCCAAGAGACTTACTTAATTTTTCCTCTATATAAAACCCTGGGTCTTGCGTATCAAACCCGTATCTGATTCTAAAGTAAATACTAGATACACACACACACACACACACACTCACACTCATGCACACTCACTCACAGTTTATACTAAGGCTATCCTGTATAAAGTTGTACTATTTGTTGTCTTTTTAAAAATATAAACTGCAGATAGTTATGATATTTGTATGCTAACCAATAGCATGCACTACTGACATCTGGCTATCTCTGAGTCAGGTAAAGCCTCAGATGCAGGTTATACCAAACCACTTATATGTTGTGGACCCTGGATCCCTCTCCTAAAAGATGTTTTGTGAGGACATCAGAGAAGCTTAAACCTTAGGTCATTAGTCTTGCCCAAGAGTGGAGAAGCAAGCTATGAACTGGGATACCAAAAATTTTGCATTAGATGCTAGAGAAACAAACTGAGAAGCCAAGAAACTAGAGTTTGAACAAAGCTAAAATAAAAGAAAGACCAAGAAAAATTTAAAAATCCAGGAGATTACTTATAGCTCAGAGTATGTCTTTGTGTTTTTCTTTAAGAGACTGTACATCATCAAATTATATTGCATTCCTCTTCAAAACACTATATTAGCATGTTTTAACTATTAGCCCTCAGAATATTATCAATTCAAGATACTACAGCTTTTAAATTTTAATATTTTTATTTTTTTAAGATATTACAGTTTTTTAAAACTGTAATCTTTTGTGCTTTCTGCTTGTTTCTTCTTTCTCTAGAAGATCCTTTCCAAACCCCTGCTCATCATAGTGAGGATTCATGTGCTAACCTTGTCACTTTATGTGCTTCCCACCTAAGTATTGTGTCCAAATACTTGACTAAATACTGTCAGAGATAAATACAGCTGGACCATAGTTAAACATCTAAAATGGCTTTTATTCAGTAACTACTGAGAGTAGGGGAAAGAACTGAGCTCTATTCTGATATGTGGACAGGCAATTGTTTTAAAGGAAAAAATGAGGGAGTATGAAGGGGAAGAGCAGAGGCTTAAGCAAAGTCAGGGAAGTGAAAGATCACAGAGTCAGGAGTTGTCTTTGTGAAACCCATCTGTGTTTGCTAACTTGAACTTATCAAAGTTGGCCTCCTACCCTCCCCCAGAGACTGGAGACAGGGGCTCTATCTTCAGGTGTGGAACAAAGAGCAAATTCGTCTGGCAGCCTTGATTTTTCTCAGGCAAGCACTTTAAGAGGGTCTAGGGATGCACCCCAAGGATGCTACTAGAAACTGTGTTAGTGTTTGTTCACATCTTTATAGGTCAAGGTTGAGGCCTAGTCAAGAAGGCTCAGAGGAGCCTGGCTAGAGTTTAATCAAGAGTCTTTATCAACATGTACAAATTATTGTCTCTACTATATATATATATATATATATATATATATATATATATATATATATATATATAGAAATTCCTCTCCTAAAGTATACACCTGCTACTTGGTATGTCTGACTAAATGTTCCACAGACAATTAAAACACAGTGGGTCAAAAATTAAACTATTTCCTCATAAAATTAGTTTATCTTCTATCTCCCTTGTATTGAGACTACAGTCCAAAAAATTCTGGAATTAGAAACTTTAGACTAAAAGGCATCTCCCTTCTCATAATACACATCCATCTTGACTTAAAATCACTTCATTATTGTTCAGATGTATCTATTATAATTTTTTTAATATTTGAGTATAAATTTTATCCATTTTGGCCTGGATTGAAGCAGAATATTTTTTTTAACTATTACCTTTTCTTCCAGTCTGTTTCTGTCTTCAAGCCAGCCCACAAACCAATATTTACATAGCCTATACCAAAATCCTGGATTAAATGCATCATTTGATTTTTTTCCACCTATGATAAAATAAAACAAATCCTTATTTCTAAGACAATGACTTCATGAACTTGGTCCATTTTTCTGTCACTATCAACTAATCACTCTGCACTCCATATAGGGGTGTGTGTGTGTGTGTGTGTGTGTGTGTGTGTGTGTGTGTGTATTTCTGCCTCTGTACATTTGCACTTACTATTTTTACTCTCTGGGAATGCTGATCTGAGTTTTTCACCAAATCCATTTCTACTCTTACTCAGGGATAAGAGAAGGTGAGGATTTTGAAGTCTTACAGAGTAAACAGTTGTTTGTTGCCACTTATTGATATGTCTAATGGTTTGATATTTACCTAAATGGAATTTGGGGGGAAGGTCCTGGAAGGAAAAATGAAGTTCTTTATCTCTCATCTTCCTGGAAAAAAGTTCCCTGGTATAGTAGAGCCCCGTCACTATAGAGAATAATCTATGTGGTTGTAATGGTTTCTGCTCTCAATATAAATGCATACACGAGTCTGGGTATTTATTGTACTGTAATTATTATTGTTATAATAATCCTACTCTTACCTCCAGACAAGTGTGAACTGAGGAATGAAGGGTTACACAAGAATCATAAGACTTGATGAAACAAATATATGCACATCCAACTGGTCCTTTTACTGCCTGCTTCTCATAAATGTAGACCAAATTAATGTAAATTGGTAAATTAAGTTACTTTAAATTTGATGTACATAGGAAAGCATGTGCAATTTCAGAAAAATCTAAAGATATGTTATAAGGATGCTGTCTCCAAAATGTCCAATTAAGGAAGTAATCTGTAAAAAAATATTGAATTTTTAAAGCAGAGTTAGGAGATCCTCATTTGTTAGGTGTCAGTACACAGAAATTGAATTAGAAAACAAAATTTTAACTTTATATCTATTCCTTTCCATCCCATCAACCTGTTATTCTTTATATATTATCCTGATTTTTTTTCTTTATAGAATTTATCACCATTTTATACAGCTACTTCTCAATCAATTTTATCTATTTTACTACCCAACCCCCTATTTTGTAAGCTCCATAAAATCAGGAAATTTATCATCCCAGATTTTAGGATAGTGCCTTAGACAAAGCAGATGCTAAATAAATATTTGTTGGATAAATGAATGAAATAATGACATTTTCATTTTGATTGTTAATTACTTGAGAATAAGTGAAATATTTTAGCTATGTATTGCACTCCTTATAGTCACAGTTCTTGATATGTTTTAGGCATTCAAATAATATGTGCTATCCAACTGAATGGATACATTTTACTAAGATAGGAAACTTTAAGACATAAAGTGAGCAGTTGGAGAGCTGAGTATGAGACTCAGAGAAGCCATTTGATGAAGTAAAATGGAAATAACTGGAAGATCAACATGAGGGGGGAAATAGATATGCATTAGACACAGATATAAGAACAAATATGGTAAGTTCCAAGATGTAAGCACCTAGTGAATTATATTCCATCAATGATTTCCTCCTTCTTGAACAGAATTGTCTCCCATCAAGAAGTTTCCTGGTTGCTGTCTTCCTCTGCATAACCATTTTTAATTTTTAAAAAAATCTTCGTATCTGTTACACTCATTTCTCCCACCCTCTACTACCTGCCTCTGGCAACCACCAATCTCTGTTCTGTATCTGTGAGCTTAGTAGTAATTTTTGTTGTTTTGTTTTGTTTTTGATTGTTTTACATTGAATATGTGAGAGATCATAAGCTATTTGCCTTTGTGTGACTTCTTTCATTTATCATAATGTCACTGAGGCCCATCCATGTTGTCACAAATGGCAATATTTCTTTACTTTTTATGGATGAATAATATTCCATTATGTATATACCACAATTTGTTTATTCATTCATCTATCGGTAGACACTTAGGTTGTTTCCAAGTCTTGACTATTATATATAATGCTGCAATGAATGTGGGGCTGCATATATCATGT
The DNA here is from genome assembly GCF_018350175.1 of Felis catus. Lineage (NCBI taxonomy): Eukaryota > Metazoa > Chordata > Mammalia > Carnivora > Felidae > Felis > Felis catus. Next base: position 64,092,620 of record NC_058380.1, on the reverse strand, counting down.
TAGTATTTTCATTTTCCTCAAATAAATACCCAGAAGTGAAATTTCTGGATCATATAGTAGTTCTACATTTAATTTTTTGAGGAACCTCCATACTATTTTTCATAGTGGATTTGTACCAGTTTACATTCCCACTAACAGTACACAAGGGTTCCCTTCTTTCCACATCCTTGCCAACATTTGTTATTTCTTGCTTTTTTGCTAATAGTCATTCTAAAAGGTGTGAGGTGATAGGTCATTGTGGTTTTGATTTGCCTTTCCCCGATTAATTACATTGAACATCTTTTTATGTACCTATTGGCCATATGTATGTATTCTTAGGGAGAAAAATGTTTATTTGGATCTTCTGCCCATTTCTTGATTGCATTATTTGTTTTTTTGCTGTTGAGTTGTATGAGTATGTGTTTTGGATATTAATCCCTTATCAGATATATGATTTGTAAATATTTTCTTCCATTTAGTAAGTGGTCTTTTATTTTGTTGATAGTTTCTTTGCGATGTAGAAGGTCTTTAGTGTGATGTAGTCCCACTTCTTTATTTTCGCTTTTGACGCTTTTAATTTTAATGTCAGATTCAAAAGAATCATCCCCAAGACTTGTATCAAGTTGCTTACACTTATGTTTTGTTCTAAAAGTTTTATGGTTTAAGGTCCTACATTCAAATCTTTGCTCCATTTTGAGTTAAATTTTGTGTATGGTCCAGGATAATGATCCAGTTTTATTCTTTTGTGTGTACATGTCTAGTTTTTCCAACATCATTTATTGAAGAGGCTGTCCTTTCTCAAAGTATATTCTTAACACCTTTGTTATAAATTAGTTGACATTATATGCAATGGTTTATTTCTGGGCTCTGAATTCTGTTCCATCGACCCCTGTCTGCTTTTATGCCAATACCATACTGTTTTAGTTACTATAGCTTTGTCACTTAATTTGAAGCCAGGGAGCATGATGCCTCCACCATTGTTCTTTTTTGTCAAGATTGTTTTGGCTATGTGTAGTCTTCTGTGGTTCTATATAAATTTTAGGGTTGTTTAATCTAGTTTTGTGAAAAATGCCATTGGAGTTTTGATAGTATGGATATTTTAACAATATTTTTCTAATCCATGGGCAAAGAATATCTTTTATTTATATCTTCATTTTCTTTTCTAAATGTCTTGTAGTTTTCTGTATACAGGTCTTTTATCTCCTTGATTACATTTATTCCTAGGTATTTTATTTCTTTCATGCAATTTTAAACAGGATTCTTTTCTTTATTTCTCTTTGTGGTAGTTTATCACTAGTGGATAGAAACATAACAGACTTTTGTGTGTGGTTTTGTATCCTGCAACTTCACTTAATTTTTGTTGTTGTTGTTAGTTCTAACAGTTTTCTGGTGGACTCTTAGGTATTGTCTAAATATAATATCGTCATCTGCATATATTACTGTTTTACTTCTTCCTTTCCAATTTGGATGTTTTCATTTCTTCTTCTTGCCTAATTGCTCTGGCTAGGACTTGAGAAGAATGTGCACTTGAGAAGTATGGGCATTCTATTGCTTTTAGATGGAATGTTCTATGTATGTCTGTTAAGTCCATCTTGTCTAACATGTGTTTAAGACTGATACTTCCTTATTAATTTTCTGTCTGGATGATCTATCCATTTATGCAAGTACAGTATTACTATATTTGTGGTCTCTACCTTTAGGTCTATTAATATTTACTCCGTATATTTAGGTACTTCTATGTTGGGTGCATAAATATTTATAAATATTATATCCTCTTATTGGATTGACTCCTTTAAAATCATGTAACTCCCTTTTTTATCTCTTATTAGAATCTTTGTTCTAAGATTTAAAGTCAGTTTTTCTGATATAACTACCCCAGCTTTCTTTTTCCTACTTGCATGAAACAATTTTTTAAATCCCTTCACTTTCAATCTATGTATGTCCTTATATCTGAACTCAGTTTCTTCCAGGCAGCGTGTAGATGGTGCTTGTTTTTTTAAATCAGTTCAGCCACTTCTTGTCTTTTGATTAGAGAATTCAATGCATTTACTTTTTAAAATAATTAGTTATAGGTATGTACTTATTGCCACTTTGTTAATTGTTTTCTGGCTATTTTTTAATTTATTTTTTAATGTTTATTTATTTTTGAGAGAGACACAATGTGAGGGGGGAGGGGCAGAGAGAGAGGGAGACATAGAATCTGAAGCAGGCTCCAGGCTCTGAGCTGTCAGCACAGAGCTTGATGTGGGGTTCAGACCCACAGACCACAACATCATGAACTGAGCCAAATTCAGAAACTCAGCCAACTGAACCACCCAGGCACCCCTGGCTGGGTTTTTTTTTTTTTTTAAGTTTATTTATTTATTTTGAGAGAGAGACAGAGAGTGAGAAAGCAAGGGAGAGGCAAGGGAGAAAGAGGAAGAGTGAGGATCCCAAGCAGGCTTTGTGCTGTCAGAGCAGAGCCTGACGTGAGGCTTCACCTCACAAACCCTGAGATCATGACTTGAGCCGAAATCAAGAATCAGATGCTCAACTGACTAAGTCGTCCAGGTATCCCCTGTTTTCTGGATGTTTTTTGTAGTTCCTCTCTTACTCTCTTCTTTGAGAGTTGATGACCTTCTTTAGTAGTATGCTTATTTTCCTTTGTCTTTAACTTTTGTGTATTTGTAATAGATTTTTGCTTTGTGGTTACCATGAGGCTTATATATAAATTTATATCTGTAAAAGTCTATTTTAAATTGATAACACCTTAGGTTTGATCACATTCTAAAGCTCAACATTTTTAGTCCACCCCTCCACATTTTGTTTTTCATGTCACATTTTACATCTTTTTATCTTGTGTATCCCTTACCTAATTATTTTAATCATAGTTATTTTTACTTACTCTTGTCTTTAACCTTCATACTACTTTTATAAGTGATCACTCCACTACCTTTACTATATATTTACCTTTCCAGTGAGATTTATTCTTTCATGAGTTTTCTTTGTCTTTAGCCATTTTTAAGTGTACAGTTCTGTGGCATTAAGTACATTTAATTGTTCTACAAATATCACCACCGTCCATCTCAGAACTTTTTCATCTTCCCAAACTGAAATTCTCCTCCCATTAAATACTCATTCCCCATTTCTCTCTCCTTCCAGCTCCTGGAAACCACCATTCCACTTTCTGTCTCTAAATTACACTATGAGGTACCTCATCTAAGTGGAGTCATACAATATTTGTCCTCTGGTGATTGGTTTTTATCACTTAACATAATGTCTTCAAGGTCATCCATGCCAGAATTTCCTTCTTTGGTAATATACTTTAAAAATATTTCAGTTAAGGAAAATATATAAGGTCCATTTATGATCTGAATAAATCGAGATATGTATCTCCTCTTCCTTATCTTTTCAGTGTCTCAAGTTAAATTTTTAGTAGTTGAAATAAAACTACTAGGGAAAATTGATCTTTATTATCAGCAATCACTTAAAGCCCTATATGTGTTTTTCTGAAGAAAGCTAAGCAGGATAGAAAGTTCACTTATATTTTTTAGTGTGAATGAGTTCCTGATATCTCACATTACAACATGACCCTGTTGGTCACTCTTTAGAATAGTATATGAAGTAAATATAAATGCTGGTCTCCACAACATAGCTAAAAAATGTTCTGAGCAAATACTTCTGTAAAACTTCTCTACTCTGTCTGGAGTATTTACAAATAAAGAGATATTCAGCCCAATATTTATACCTAAAAAGAAAAAGCTCTGCAATGAATTCACCTTTTCATACACTGAAAAACTATTGAGGAGTTGCAAATAGTCCTCCAGTGCATCATCTGAGCTAAATTTTTTTTAATATGAAATTTATTGTCAAATTGGTTTCCATACAACAGCTAATGCTCATCCCAACAGGTGCCTTCCTTAATACCCATCACCCACTTTCCCCTCCCTCCCACCTCCCATGAACCCTCAGTTTATTCTCAGTTTTTAAGAGTCTCATATGGTTTGGCTTCCTCCCTCTCTAACTTTTTTTTTCCCTTCCCCTCCCCCATGGTCTTCTGTTAAGTTTCTCAGGATCCACATAAGAGTGAAAACATATGGTATCTGTCTTTCTCTGTATGACTTATTTCACTTAGCATAACATTCTCCAGTTCCATCCACGTTGCTATAAAAGGCCAGATTTCATTCTTTCTCATTGCCAAGTAGTATTCCATTGTATATATAAACCACAATTTCTTTATCCATTCATCAGTTGATGGACATTTACGTTCTTTCCATAATTTGGCTATTGTTGAAAGTGCTGCTATAAACATTGGGGTACAAGTGCCCCTATTGAGCTAAAATTTTAAGTTAAGTAGATTATTTTAGTGGAACTGATCTAGTTCTAGTCATCATTTTAGATAACATATGATCGGCTTCTCCAAGAAGTGTTGCATAACCTCTTACCTTAATTGTTCAAGTACTGAAGATAGACCAAGTGTAATAATTTGCCTTCATATCTTCCATTAACCTGGGAAGCCTTGGATGTATCCATCATTGTGTACCCACTGTATGGCAATGTGCCTAAAATAGAGTACTTGTTCAAAATTTTCTGAGCAAATGGAATACTTTGATAATATTCTATAAACATTCTTTTGGGGTTAGCATGGTTATTTATTACAGCCCCCCTTGTATGTCTTGGCTTCATGATTCCTAGACCCTAGTTTGATACACTGCTGTAATAAAAAACAGTAAGGAGTCATTCATACGTCCAAAGAGTACTTTTTTATAAATTAGTGTAGGGGAAAAAATTGGTGTGCATAAGCTGTAGCCTCCCTAGAGAATGAACACAGAACTATCCCTTCAGCAAACTTTGGTTTGGTCCATTTTTTTTTCTTCTCAAATCTTCTCTGACATCAGTTTACACACAAAGTTTTAGATAATGAAATATTTTACAGAGCAGGATGAGGGATTGGATATAGACATTTCATTGATTTTAACATAGTAATCAGGGTGAATATTAGAGGACAAAATTTAATTATAAATAATATTTTTGTTTTGTTTTTTATTTTAACACATTTTCATATTTGCTTGTACCCACAAGATCTTTTTATATGAATGTTCTTTTTTAAAAATTTTATTTATTTTTGAGAGACAGAACATGTGCACATGTGGGAACGGTAGAGAGAGAGGGAGACAGAGAATCCAAAGCAGTCTCCAGGCTTCAAGCTGTCAGTGCAGAGCCCTCTGCCGGGCTGGAACTCATAAACTGTGAGATCATGACATGAGCCGAAGTTGGACGCTTAACCAATTGAGCCACACAGTGCCCCTCTGTGTGTGTGTGTGTGTGTGTGTGTGTGTGTGTGTGTGTGTGTGTTTTAATAATCCTTTACCATCAGATAGGCCATGGCTAGATGTCCCATCAAAGCAAAAGAATGAAATCTAGGCAGTTATCTTAGCTTTACTCTGATAAATGGCCTTCCTATATGGTTGAGAGTAGTATAAACTGTGTTTAATGGTGTGTAATTTGTTTTATGAAACCAAAGATTTATGCTAAATTTGGAAATGCTATTACATATGTTGATAAGAAATTTTAAATGTATAACTAGCTGGCAATTGAAATATAACATCAAATGGGCCTTTTTTCCTATTATTGGAATTTCCACAAAAAATGACATCTCTCTCAAATATAATAAAAGTTTCCACCCAAGACAACTAATTATATTTGACTATAGATCTCCATTACATGACAATATTTGCCAGAGTAAAATACCTTATTATATCAAAGTTTACAACTGCCTTTATTTAAGAGGCTGATATCTTTGTTAAAAGTATAGATAAAAATAACAAAGAAAAAATAAAAGTGGTATTTGTTTCAGTTATAACATTGTTAAATTATTTAGGATCTATTTATTCCTTAAGCATTCAACTTTAACCTTAAGATTTCTCTATCTTCTCAACAAATATAATTTTAGTTGCTGGTTTTTATGAGTCAAAGAACACCACCAGTTTATAAACACATCGAAGGCATTTCTGTCTGATAGTACTGTACCTCACATTTATTAAATGTTTAAAACTATATGTCAAAAAAATGAATAAATGAACTAACTACTGAAAAAATAGCATTTCAATTACACTTGAGATAAAGAATAAAAACACATTCCCACAACTATTTTTTAATGAGTTTTGGCAGTTAAATTGGGTTTTTCAGCTGGTAGGGTATTTTTGTTTTTGTATTTTAAGCAGTGATCAACACAATTTTGAAAATTGGAAAATTCTTCATATTGAAATTTAGCTTAACTTGTGACTTTCTTTTCAGAAAGACCTTGATATGGCAATAATATCTCTTGCTAGAGGAAAGCTGCCATATAGGCATAGATTTACGTGTTTATCTGGCAGCTTTTTTTTTTCTTATTGGAAAAATGATGAAGAGGAAATGGTCATCTTATCTGCTAGACTATAGACTTTGAAATGTAAGTAGAAGGCTTCACTAATCCATTTTCCTCATATCATAAGCAGTAAAGATATGTCAGACCCCAATTTTTTTGTTTAGAATAAAATTTCCAAGCATATCTTTGAAAGGTAAGAAGAAAATGACCTTTCCAATTGAAAAAAAATAGTCTTCTGGAAATACTAATTTGTAAGTTTCTCTATTAGAGAGTTCTGTGGCTTTTCACTAAATGTACAACTTCAGCAGGTAGCTGTACAAATACAGTAGATTGCCTATATCCTTCAGTAGCACTGAACTTAGAGATTGCAGTGTGATACGGTCATTAAGGTGCAAGCTTCCATTTCTCTTTAGAACTTAATTCCTGTCTCTGGCACTTACTAGCTGTGTAACTTTGGGAAGTTACATGACTCTTCTAATCCTTGATTTCTGCAACTTTAAAATGTATGTAAGAAATATAACTTCTTCAAACAGTCATTGTGAAAATGCTATGAAATAAAACTATGAAAGCTCTTAGTGTTTATATTATTTTCATGATGTAGAACATTTGCCATAAACTCAATAAAAGTGTTGTTAATCATTGTCTTTGATCTTTATCCCAAGCAACTTTTGAATAATGCTTTTGAATTTTCAAAGAACTACATCTCAACAAATCAGTCTTGAATTCAGTATTTTATATTTCTATTTGATATTACCAATTTTATAGCCTTCAATTTTATAGCCTTCAAATTATGGTTAGGAGTTTGATTTTTGAAATAAAACTGCCTAAGTCTGGGGTGCCTGGGTGGCTCAGTTGGTTAGGCATCCAGCTCTTGATTTCAGCTTAGGTCATGCGATTCTTTTCTTTTTTTTCCCCTTTAGTGCTTATTTATTTATTTAGAGAGGGAGAGAAAGAGAGTGGGGGAGGAGCATAGAGAAAGGGAGACAGAGAATCCCAAGCAGGCTCCACACTGTCAGCACAGAGCCCAACATGGGGCTTGAACTCACAAACCTTGAGATCATGACCTGAGCTGAAATTAAGAGTCAGATGCTTAACCAGCTGAGCCACCCAGGTGCTCCGTCAGACTTGATTCTTAAGATTCTCTCTCTCTCCCTCTCTCTCTCTCTCTCTCTCTCTCTCTCTCTCTCTCTCTCGCCCCCCCTCCCCTGCTCTCACTGTCCTTCAAAATAAATAAATAAACTTAAAAAAAAAAAAGTGCCTAGGTCCAAACTCTGGCTTTTCTATTTGCTCTATGTACAACTTGAGTCAAGTTATATAATCTCTATATCCACAGTTTCCTCCCTTATAATGTGAAATTAATACTTTATAGGGTGTTAGTGAAATGAGATGATTCATAAAAAGCACTTAGCATAGTGCTTGGTATATAGTAAGCACTCAACATGATAGGTCAAAGTGAATCTCCAACAGTCCTCCTCTGTCTTAGTTTAACTTGTATGGTTAACTTCTTACAGATTCTAATGGCTAACTATTAATAAGTATTGAATATTCAGAAAAATCAATACCAATGATTTTTTATAAAGAATCACTACCATTGAAAATAAAGTTAATATTTTCCATCTATTGGAAAATTTTAATTAGATGCATTGACTTTTACTGAATATGACTTGGGGAATTGATCAGATTTTCAAAGTTTTCATATTTGGAATGTGAGCTCAAAATATAATTATTAAAGATTTATTTACTTGGAACAGAGCAGCCATAACTTCTAAAAGTATGATTTAGAAGTGAGGTTTTGTCAAATAACACAGAAAAACAATGAAATATAATATCTATCAGGAAACTAGAGAAATAGATGAGTCAGCAAAACTGACTTATCCGGTAACTGAAAATTGAGTTTATTGCCAGTAAAATGATTTTTCCAAAGCCAAGTTGCTCCTGGCAGTTATTGTACTTGGTAGTGTCAGACTCTGACTTGGCTTCATAGGAGGTTTTCAGACTCCTAAGTGGCTGTTGCTAGCCATTCAGTTGTTGGATAGGATGCATGTCTTATCTTCTCCAAAACTGGATATTCTCTCACTGAGTTATATCACCACCATTTCAAAAGACCATTCTGATTTTTCTGGAATGGTTTGAAGAGGAGACAAAAAAAAAACAAAAATGTGTGTGCACACACACAACGTGGTTGTATGATTATTTGGTCTAGGGAGATTATTTGGTCTAGGAAGATCATTGTCCCTTATGTGCCTTAGAATTCCTGGAGGGAATGGTAGAAAACTCTGTATACAGGTCCCAGGGAGAATATATCTTCAGAGAAATTATCAGGGTTAGTATGTAATTGAAGTTTCTGTAAAAATGGAAGGTTGTCTCTAGAGATATTATAATATGGCAAGAGAGCTGGATACACTGAAAGTAGGAGGGAAGCAAGGTTAATCTAAACAACTACTGTGTTATTGCTAGAACAAAATAATTCTCAGGAGAAGGCTGATTTTGATACATGCATTATTTTTCCTCTTCCTTGTAATAACTTTTTGTGTTGCTTACTGGTTATGCAGAAAACATGCTCATTTTAGAACATCAGATGTATTTTTTTGGATGCGCTATTTATTTTTTGCAAAGTTCAGCCACCCAGAGATAATAATTGTTGATAATTTGTTGTCTGACATCTAGTTTCATATATATTTCCAATTAGAATGTAAAAATTAATTGTGATATTTCCTTCACCAATGAAAATAGGTGTATACAAATATAGAGATACAGGTATACACAAATGTATAGAGATGCCATATTATTATACTTAGCAATTCTCGTCTACATATTAAATATTATTTCTGAATGTAAATAAAATTATTTTAGGATAATTTTTAAAGAACTTTAATTTGGAATAGTTTTCAGTTTATACAAAAATTGTAGTTAGTAAAGAAAGGTCCCATAAATTCAGCACTGTTTCCCCTTATATCAACATCTTTCATTATGGTATATTTACTTAAATTGATGTACAAGTATTGCTAATATTATTAACTAAACTCTGTAGCAACTTCCTATTTCTGTTCAAGCATCACATCAAAGACACTGTATTACATTTAGTCATGTTTCTTCTTAGGCAATTCTTGAATGGGACAATTTCTCAGATTTTTGTTGGTTTTGGTGACCTTGACAATTTTGGGGATATTTCATAGGAGGTCCCCCTGTAATTTGCCTATTTTTTTTTATGATTAGTTGATGTTATGGGTTTTGGAGAGGAACTCCAGAGGTAAAATTATATTTTCATCTTGTGAAGTTAAAAGTATGTACTATCATCGTGGTTTAGCATTATTGATGTAGATCTTGACTGAGATGGTATTTGTCAGCTTTCTATACTGTAGGATTGCTCTGTCTTACCCCCCACCCCACCCCCTAACCCCAAATTCCACACCATACTGTTTGGAAAAAGGTCACTATGAGAAGCCCACACTTAAACAGTGAAGAGTTCTGCCTTACCTCCTTAAGAGAGAGTAGATATAAATTATTTGAAATTCTTCTTCAAAGGAAATTGTCTCTTCTCTCCAGTTTATTAATTTATTCAATTATATATTTATATCAGTATAGACTCACAAATATTCATTTTAAATTTTGGGTTATTAAGCAATGCTACTTTATTTTGTTGCTTAAATTGTTTGTTATTTTGTTGTATTTTGTTTTGTTTTAAATACCTTCTTATTTCACAGAACTACAAGATGTTCCATTCTTCAGATTCATTTTATATATATTTTTTTAATTAATTAATTAATTTTTTAATAAATGAAATTTATTGTCAAATTGGTTTCCATACAACACCCAGTGCTCATCCCAAAAGATGCCCTCTTCAATGCCCATCACCTAACCTACCCTCCCTCCCACCCCCCATCAACCCTCAGTTTGTTCTCAGTTTTTAAGAGTCTCTTATGCTTTGGCTCTCTCCCACTCTAAACTCCTTTTTTTCTTGTTTTTTTTCCTTCCCCTCCCCCATGGGTTTCTGTTAAGTTTCTCAGGATCCACATAAGAGTGAAACCATATGGTATCTGTCTTTCTCTGTATGGCTCATTTCACTTAGCATCACACTCTCCACTTCCATCCACGTTGCTACAAAGGGCCAGATTTCATTCTTTCTCATTGTCACATAGTACTCAATTGTGTATATAAACCACAATTTCTTTATCCATTCATCAGTTGATGGACATTTAGGCTCTTTCCACAATTTGGCTATTGTTGAGAGTGCTGCTATAAACATTGGGGTACAGGTGCCCCTATGCATCAGTAATCCTGCATCCCTTGGGTAAATTCCTAGCTGTGCTACTGCTGGGTCATAGGGTAGGTCTGTTTTTAATTTTTTGAGGAACCTCCACACTGTTTTCCAGAGTGGCTGCACCAGTTTGCATTCCCATCAACAGTGCAAGAGGGTTCCCATTTCTCCACATCCTCGCCAGCATCTATAGTCTCCTGATTTGTTCATTTTGGCCACTCTGACTGGCGTGAGTTGATGTCTGAGTGTGGTTTTGATTTGTATTTCCCTGATGAGGAGAGACGTTGAGCATCTTTTCATGTGCCTGTTGGCCATCCGGATGTCTTCTTTAGAGAAGTGTCTGTTCATGTTTTCTGCCCATTTCTCCACTGGGTTATTTGTTTTTTGGGTGTGGAGTTTGGTGAGCTCTTTATAGATTTTGGATACTAGCCCTTTGTCCGATATGTCATTTGCAAATATCTTTTCCCATTCCGTTGGTTGCCTTTTAGTTTTGTTGATTGTTTCCTTTGCAGTGCAGAATCTTTTGATTTTCATGAGGTCCCAATAGTTCATTTTTGCTTTTAATTCCCTTGCCTTTGGGGATGTGTCAAGTAAGAAATTGCTACGGCTGAGGTCAGAGATGTCTTTTCCTGCTTTCTCCTCTACGGTTTTGATGGTTTCCTGTCTCACATTCAGGTCCCTTATCCATTTTGAGTTTATTTTTGTGCATGTGTAAGAAAGTGGTCTAGTTTCATTCGTCTGCATGTTGCTGTCCAGTTCTCCCAGCACCATTTGTTAAAGAGACTGTCTTTTTTCCATTGGATGTTCTTTCCTCCTTTGTCAAAGATTAGTTGGCCATACGTTTGTGGGTCTAGTTCTGGGGTTTCTATTCTATTCCATCGGTCTATGTGTCTGTTTTTGTGCCAATACCATGCTGTCTTGATGATTTGTAGTAGCTTTGTAGTAGAGGCTAAAGTCTGGGATTGTGATGCCTCCTGCTTTGGTCTTCTTCTTCAAAATTACTTGGGCTATTCGGGGCCTTTTGTGGTTCCATGTGAATTTTAGGATTGCTTGTTCTAGCTTTGAGAAGAATGCTGGTGCAATTTTGATTGGGATTGCATTGAATGGGTAGATAGCTTTGGGTAGTATTGACATTTTAACAGTATTTATTCTTCCAACCCATGAGCACAGAATGTTTTTCCATTTCTTATATCTTCTTCAATTTCCTTCATAAGCTTTCTATAGTTTTCAGCATACAGGTCTTGTACATCTAGCAGTAGCACTGCTAGGAATTTACCCAAGGGATACAGGAGTACTGATGCATAGGGGCACCTGTACCCCAATGTTTATAGCAGCACTTTCAACAATAGCCAAATTATGGAAAGACCGTAAATGTCCATCAACTGATGAATGGATAGAGAAAATGTGGTTTATATACACAATGGAATACTACGTGGCAATGAGGAAGAATGAAATATGCCCTTTTGTAGCAACGTGGATCGAACCAGATAGTGTTATGCTAAGTGAAATACATCATACAGAGAAAGACAGATACCATATGTTTTCACTCTTATGTGATCCTGAGATACTTAACAGAAGACCATGGGGAAGGGGAAGAAAAACAAAGGTTAGAAAGAGAGGGAGCCAAAACATAAGAGATTCTTAAAAACTGAGAACAAACTGAGGGTTGATGGGGGTGGGAGAGTGGGGAGGGTGGGTGATGGGTATTGAGGAGGGCACCTGTTGGGATGAGCACTGGGTGTTGTATGGAAACCAATTTGAAAATAAATTTCATATTAAAAAAAAACAAATAACAGGCCATGGGAGTTGATAGGATCAGCGTTCTGAGATTATCTTATTTCCTTTAGAGCCAGATTTTAGGAAGTTGTTTTCAAGACAGGTCCAGCACAGGCTCCTTAGCATAGAACTTCTCAAGAAAAAGAGTATTCTGAACTTGCTTTAGCTAGCTTACCCCAAACCCTAACATGGTAGGAAAATTGAAATTCTATATAAAGTTTATCCCCGAGTAGAACTGGGATTCCCCAGTGGATCTCCTGTATTTGGTTAATCTGTAGCTAAGACTTACCTAGAAGGACATAAGCTCAAAAATTTCTTCCTACTAAAAGCCTCAAGCAGAGTGTCTCCATGGCATAGGATACGTGGAAATAAACACTAGACTGAGTTAACAGTCATGGTCTAATCAAATATACTAAGTAACAAAGGCCATTATGAGGAATAAGAGCATATTTAACTCAGGTGCCATATTATGAAAATCCAAAGAAATGTTCTCACACTTGGTATGCACATGAATTGATATCCTTCTGTCATTGTTTAAATCCCCTCTATATAAGTCATAATCCTGACAGAAAAAGGTAGCAACTGATTTTTGGAGAGACTATTAATAAATAGATGAACTGCAAGATGCAAACAGGATTGAGGGAAAGGATAGTGTTGTACTTTGAGAGTAGTAACAGACTTATTAGAATGCCTAGCCTTGAAGTTCAAGGGGAGAGAGTATTACTGGAACTCCAAGACAGTTGTGTGGAGAGGGCAGCTTGAGTTGTGGATTTTGGTAGAAAGGTGCTGCCCACCTACACAGAGCCGACAATGAGGGACAGTGAAGAAGCCAGGAGAGTAAACACTTCATCCTCACTTTCCTCTCTTCCTTTGATGTTCTGTCAGTGTTTCCTCTTGGCTGCATCCAGTTGAAAGCTACAAGAAAAGGGAGTCGGTTACATCAATGCAAGGATATTAGCTCCTCTTGGCATAGAGGAGAGTGAGAAAATGTGCAGAGGGTAAAAAGTGACTCATCGCACTTCAAAGGAGAGGCCTGAATCTAGGCTAGCAGGCCCAGACTATAATCCGACATGATAAGTATAGGAATTCATCAAAGAGTAGCATGAGGAACTGAGAGTTATCTAAAAGTGCATACAGAGCAAAGTCAAAATACAAAACCAGGCAGTGCAGTGAATCAGCAAGTGTTGGCAGAAAGACAGATTCTAACGACAAGACACTAGAGGAGATTTGATCTTACAGAAGAGGGAGATCTGATGTGGGGCAGCCCTATGTGATCCCTTCCTAGGTAGTTCAGCACACATAACTGTTTTCAGGTAGTGAGGGAAACACAGTTGACATAAGGAAATGCTTAAAAAGTAATTTACATTGCCTGTCTGGGTGCAGTAAAATGAATTTGCTTGTATACTACTGGAAGCAGTGAAACTTGTTATACATTCTGGGAAACAGTATGTAGCAAGGGCCCTTAACATGTCCATACTCTTTGACTGAAAATAATAAGTTTTATTGGATGTTTCATATTTATTTTTAATAAAAATGTATTTGGTTAGTAATACTGCTGAAAACATCTAAATATAGACTTCTGGAAGGAGACGCTTAATGTCCCCCTGCAGCAGAGGTAGATTGAGATTACACTGTCTGTGCTCGTCTAGCAGGACTGAGGGAGAAAACCAGTACATCTAGCACATAGACCAGATCATGCCCATGAAAAGAAATAATGCCAGGGGTAAAAGCCGGATGATAACATGCAAAAAAGTTTATCAAAGAAAGGAGCCTAAACAACTGTACAGGGATGTAGGGAGCCGAGATCCTGAGCCAAGGAGATGGAATACTCAGAAAAGACATGAATCAAGAGGAACACATCAAAGGACAAAGGAGAAGTGTATTTGGAAAAATAACAAAAACAACAGTTGTTCCCGATGGCTGACATATGATATGATGCCGGGGAAGAGGGATCAGTGGGGTGTGAAAAGGAGGGATTCACTTTATTGATAGGAGCCAGGAACCAGAGAGAGATGCTAAGTCTGTTAACAAGCACAGGAGGTTTTATAGCATTAAATCAACTTCATAAAAGGTTTTAACAGTGCATGTGGGCCTGACTGGGGGGCCTTAGAGAAAGGCCCTGTGACAAAGAGTCAAGGTGGGATCTTATAGTTGAAACCTGTTACAGACAAATTCACAGGTGGAAGGGTCTAAGGGAGAAGAATGTTCTTCAAGTTGGTTAATTTTATAATAGCCCACTTCAGAGAAACTATGTGACACCTTTCATTAGAGCCGAAGCACCTAAACGCTGACACCTTGAGGTGACCCTGGTCAGGAGAAAACATCATAAAACTGAAGTGATTATCTTTCTCCCAGAAAGGGAGTGGGAGATCAGGGTAGGAGTTATGCATTCTCTTAGGCAGCAGGATAGAGTAGAAAGTACACAGACTTTGGAAACAAAAAGGATCTGGTGTCAAATCTCAACTATATGATCTTGAACAAGTTACTGAATTTCTCTGAGCCTTTTCTGTAATAACAAGAATAACAATAAAAAATACCTGTGAGTGTTGTCGGGAGAAGCAGATGATAGTGTGTGTATGAAAGTACTTCACGGACTTCTACCTTTGTGTCAACTGGCAGCTTTAACTATGCAGACCGTGATACAAGCAAGCCCAGTTCAGAATCACTGCTAGGAGTTAGTCAGTATCTATGGTATCTTCCTATTATATACAAATTAAGTTCTCCTTTCACGAGAAAATCCACGCACTGATTCAGAGCCAGAGAGGAACTTTTGTGTCATTTACACTTGCTCCGAGATAAGGGCACTGACAGTTTTACTGATCTCCTGGCGGCTATCACAATCCAGTGCTAAGGGTAAAAGGTGTGAGGCTCCTCACCATCAGTTCTGCATCAGTTAAGGGAATTAAAGGAAAAGAATAATTAGTACTTTAGAACTTCTGCTCAGATCTCTGCTAAAATACTTTACAAAAAGAAAAAAGGGTGTATATGGAGTCTAGAATGTGCCAAAAAGAAGCCCAGGGCTCATAGTCAAAGTGCAGGGATGAAACTTCCAAACATTTCATGTTAGTTTATAGAAAGTCAGATTATAGATTTAACAGATCTTACTTTCCACCTTTACAGAATCTTGATTATAAGAAACATATTTTTTTTTCTTCACATAGTGGTAAAACTTGGGAAATCCGAATAGAGTTCAGTTAATAGAAATGTAAGAATGCTGGTTTCTGTGTTGTAACATGTATCACAGTCATGCAAGGTATTAACAGTAGGGGAAACTAGGTAAAGAGCATACAGTAACTCTCTGTACTGTCTTTGCAACTCCTCTGGACATGTAAAACTATTCTAAAAAGAAAAGTTTATTTTACAAAGGGTAGTTTCAGCTTCCCACTAAGCATTTCTACGACAACTCACAATCCAAATTTTGTTAACAGTACTGAGAGCTTTAGACTAGCACCAAACTATGACTGGAATTTTAGACAAAGACATTCTACTTATAAAACTTTAAGTCAGAAATATATTAGGGGGTGCCTGGGTGTCTCAGTCAGTTAAGCATCTCGCTCTTGATCTAGCTCAAGTCATGACTTCATGGTTCCTGAGATGGAGCCCTGCATCAGTTTCTGTGCTGACAGTGCAATTCAGAGCCTGCTTGAGATTCTCTCTGTGTCTCTCTCTGTTTCCCCCCCCCCACTGTCAAAATAAATAAATAAACTTTAAAAAAAAGAAATATAAGAGAAAATAAGAAGTGGCATGAATTTTTGTCACAAGGTAAAGAGTAATTGTGGGGCACCTGGGTAGCTCAGTCGGTTAAGTGTTCACCTTTGGCTCAGGTCATGATGTCACGGTTCATGAGTTTGAGACCCCCATTGGACTCACTGCTGTCAGGGCAGAACCTGCTTCAGATCCTCCATCTTCCCTCTCTCTGCCCCTCCCCCCCCCCACTTATGTGCATATGCACACACTCTCACTCTCTCAAAAATAAACAAAATAAACATTTAAAAAAAGTTTAAAAAAGATAAAGAACAATGAAGATCTAAGATCTGTACTCTGAACAACCAGAAAGTTGAGTAGTCACTTCTCAAATTTCCAGAAAATTTTTAATGTGAAAAAAGGCTATTTCACATGTCCATTTCTATTAACGCCTCTCTTTTTGTATCCATTCTGGTTCTACAATACACAGTAACACAACAGGATCAAATTTAAAATTTGAATTGAGAAAAATGCAGGAAAGAATACAAACAAGCAGTATGTCAATAGGACAATATTATATCCAGTTCTCTTCTGGGTTATAATGTTTGAGAACTCTCAAAAGAAAATTTAAAAGAAAGGATAATCTTCCAACATCATACATGAGAACAAGGGAGATAAAAATTATTGAAAAAACTAAGATAAAGATACTATTCTCAAACAGTTTTAGAAGTAAAACATAAATTTTCTAGGAAAATTCACTGTATAGATTGTCTTTTTTAGTCCTGAACAGATGCCTTCTAGATTTTTCCTGAATTATGTAAATGTTTTCTGAATTTGACTATTGAAGAGGAAAGAGTTTCCCCTAAATTAAGGTTCCCACAATACAATTCCCCACAAATGAAGGATTTCATCTTAATGAACATGGTTCTTACTGGCTAGTGATTTTTTTTTTCACCAAATTTTCAAAGGTGAATACTTCAATAACTAAGCCAATAATTTGCTACCTTGCTCATGTGACACTTTAAAATCCTTAGGAGACGGATTATGAATCTTGTCCTTTTCTAATAACACTGAGGGTTTTAATTTTTTTTAACATTCATTTATTTATTTTTTTTAAATTTTTTTTTCAACGTTTATTTATTTTTGGGACAGAGAGAGACAGAGCATGAACGGGGGAGGGGCAGAGAGAGAGGGAGACACAGAATTAGAAACAGGCTCCAGGCTCTGGGCCATCCGCCCAGAGCCTGACGCGGGGCTCGAACTCACGGATCGCGAGATTGTGACCTGGCTGAAGTCAGCCGCTTAACCGACTGCGCCACCCAGGCGCCCCTAACATTCATTTATTTTTGAGAGACAGAGAGCATGAGCCAGGGAGGGGCAGAGAGAGAGGGAGACAGAATCTGAAGCAAACTTCAGCCTCTGAGCTGTCAGCACAGAGTCCGATGTGGGGCTCAAACTCACAAACAGTGAGATCATGACCTGAGACACAGTCGGATGCTTAACCAACTGAGCCACCCAGGTGCCCCAACACTGAGGGTTTTAAAACTGGAAGGATCATCAGCTCTTCCTCTATTGATAATGAACATGTTTCAGAAAGGGAAAAAAAGTTGACCGTTATTAAGTATGCACTGTATGCCCTTTATAAAATTTCTCATTTAATTCTTTTTGTGAACCTTGAAATTGATAACAGGGAAGAGTATCTAAGAAGCTAAGTAATCAGAAAGGTGCAAAAGTTACTAATTGATTCACATAGAATTCAAACAAGTTTGTCTGATCCCAAAGACAGTCCTCATAAACACCACAGTCCCCATTGTCTCAGATATTTCTTACTGCGGGTATTCAGTCCAGCAGAATTTTCTGTTCTCTTCCATGGAAACGTTTACCAGAAATGTGCAAACACATTGGAAGGAATTTCAGGATGAGCAATGTAAATGTTGGAGGCAGACAGAAAAGCAGTCATTAAGAGAAATGAAGGCAACTGCACTTAATGGCCATCTGGCATTAAGGGAGAAACTAGAAAGCTATAAATAAATCTTTGCAATGGCAAATAACATGATAAATGAATTGCATAGCAGAGTATATTAATATTATAAATGGGAAAATTTTCTTGACTAACTCTTGGAGAAAATAACTCAAATACATGTGCACTTTTAAGTTGTCTATTTTAAAATTGTCTTTCTGCTGTGGCTTTGTTATCAGAATAGTAAATGTCTAAAATAGAATATTTGGAAAGTATAAAAAATCATCAAAAATGAAATTTAAAAATATTAGTATTTCAACCACCCAGGAATAGTGACCACTAGTGCTCTGATATATTTGCTACAGCTTGGTTATACACACACATATACGTAGATAGAAATATGACTATATCCGTATTAGGATTATCCACTGCTTTGACAAGAACAATCTTCTACCTCATTATTATTTTATCATACAATATTTAATGAGTCTATAATTTTTCAAGATTTTAAATTTATGTTTCTGGAAATAATTGAAAGTATCTTTGTGAGTTTAACATATAATCTAATTATTTTTAATATTTGAGACTAGAGGAATTCTCCCCAAGCTGTTTTTTAAAAGAATTTTGAGTCTACAGAAAAATTTTAAGAGTAACCCATGGAATACCCATATATATCTTATGTAAAATTGTTATTTTGCTTTATCTGCTTGATCTCTCATCTCTCTCTCTTTTTTCTCTCTCTCCCTCTTTCCATACACACACACACACACACACACACACACACACACACACACACACATATTTGTATGTGTGTATGAGAATTAGCTTGCAGACAATGTGACATTTCATCCCTAAATTCTTCAGTATAAGAACATTCTCTTACATAAACACACACACACACACACACACACACACACACACACACACACACTGAGGTAATTTAACATCAATATAATATTAATAGCTCAATTACAGTCCATATTAAAATTCTTCTGCTTGTTCCAAAAATATCCTTTATTGCTTCTAGTTTGTTTGTCTTGATCCAGGATCCAATTAAGGCTTAGGCATTACATTTAGTTGTCATGGCTCTTCAGTCTTCTTTAATAAATTAGGAGAAGAAAGAAAAAAAGTTGTTCAGTCCTCTTTGTGTTTTGTGCTACTGAAATAATTTATGCATACAGGCCAGTTGTCATGCAGAATTTCTATCAACTTAGGTGTGTTTGATTGTTTCTTCATGATTAGATTGATTCAAGTTTCTTTTTTTTTTTTTCCTTTCAGGATATAACATAGTGATGTCTTTGCATTTTCTATGCAACATAAGAGAGAATACAGAAAGTCAAACTGATAGGTCAAACTTCCTTTCATTAGTGATGTTTCATTACTGTGTTAAAGTGGTGTCCACAAGATTTCTCCATAGTAAAGAAGCTTTTTCTCTTAGTGATTAACAACCATTCTTTGGAAGGCTTCTCTGAGACTGAATATCCTATTATTTAACTATCTTTCTCACAATGATTTTGTCATCCACTAATGATTCTCATCTGAATCAAGTATTATTATGGTCATTTTACAATGTTGATATTTTTTAAAATTATCGTATCTCCTTCATGGGTTAGTTGTCATTTCTGAGTAAGAGATTTGCACCTTCCCATTTAATTGTTCTTTGTTCATTTAGTCAATGTATTATAATCCAATTCTGACATTATTCATTTTTATGTTCAAATTTCTCCAAATTTGGCAGGGAGAGCACCTCAAGCTACTCTTGTGTCCTTTTGTCATGTTTCCATCAGTTTTTGTCGTTGTTCTTGTTTGGTTGATTATTTTGCTGATGGAAACAGCAACATCCTTTATTTTTGGCACAAATATTCTAGGCAACCCTTACTTTCCCTGTATCAGTCATTTCTCATTTCCCCAAAGAGCCCTGCTTCCTTGGATTGGGAAATGTTATTTAGAAACCAAGATCCACTAGTAGGTATGCTGTCTTTTTACTGGAATGCATCACTTCTAGACCATGTCAGTAGACAGAAACAGTAGTATGAGTCATCCTGGGTCTCATTTCAGTCTGACACCAGTTTTTCATTTTTATATTTACAATTTATTGGCCCTTCTCCCACAATGAGAAACTTTGTTTCTAACATCAATATATTCACTCATTTGCTCAATATTAAAATACAAAAAAAAAGTTTTGGAATTGCTACACCAATACCACTGCTATTAAAAAAACCTAAGTGTCAAGACATCTTTCTACTTTTTACCTTATAATATAGCTAATTGTGTTAAAGTAGATTAACATGTTTCAAAATTAAAACTGCTTAAAAAGGTAGATTCAAAAATGTCGTTTCCCCTTCTCCATCCCTTTTGCCCATTTCTCACCCATCGATTCTTTTAGTTTCTGGTTTTCCTTCATTTGTGTATTTGTATACGCATTAATATGAATATATCGTTATTTTTTCGCCACAATTCGACATGCCGTATATACTCATCTTTCACTTCTTTTTCCCTCTCATTTAACAATATATTACCAGTACATAGGGACCCTAGCACTTTTGTTTTTACATCTGCATAATATTTGCATTGTGGAGTTTATTCTACCAATTTCCTAGGTATGGGCATGTAAATTGTTTTCAATATTTTGATATTACAAATAACCAATCTAATTTTTAGGAGTCCACCGGGAAAGAATGGCTATTTGTGATAGAGATACAATGCTGAAATATAGATGTTTTAAAAAATGATTAAGAGCATAAGACTATAATGATTTATTCAGTTCCATATGCATTTTTTTCTAAGTGCCTCTGGATAAAACTGAGAAGGATAATTCCATTGCCACCTATCACTCTACTTTTCAATTCTTATTTTATTGATGGATCCTTTTCTATACACTTAATTTCAATATTATCAACTATATGGTTTTGTGACTATTCTCTAATTTTTAATTTCAATTATCTAAAACTAATGATAGCTTTTATAACTTAATGCTTTTGGCTTAGAATTTTACCTGAATACTATTTTTATAAAGTCTACCTCTGCTACATTTGCATTATTCTGATGTGTTTTTCTCATCCTTCTATTTAAACTCACACTGTTTTCTGGGTTTTTTTTTTTTTTAGGGGAAACACTTAGTGATGTCATCTATTTGGATTTTGTGTTTTAATTTGATTTTATAACCTGTACCTTTTAATAGGTGACTTTAACCCAACTGAATTTATTCAGATGACATATATGTCTACTTACTTCTATATAACATTTACTGTTTCTGCTTTATCAATCTAGCGATCTATTTATTCTATCTTTGCAAGATTTTGGAAATTATAATTCTATTCATAATCATATTTTTTGTTAGTAGCTACGCTTTCCAGGACAATGGCATGAGGTTACCTTTTTCCCCCAATCCCTTCTTGTCAAACTCAGTAATCCAAGAATATCTGCCTGTTCCACTCCTCCCTCAATCCCATCTACACACACATATACATATTTCGTTATGATTTTATGGGTCTGAAAGAAATGGAACAATCACCTAATAAATGACAGGAAGACCACTAATGGAAAACTACCACGTACGTTGACCAAAGTCTGCAGCATACGTGCCCCCAAACTTGTAACTTTATAGAGACGTAATAATCTATTTTTATTTCCTCTGACACATAAGTTTATTTACACGTGCTTATTGATTTATTTCTCTTTTTTGTATTGACTTGAAGGAGTTGTTCTGTTTTCAAAACATTCTTAACTTAAATTTTTCTAATTGTTAGAACAATGAGGTATTTCTGAGATTCTCTTTCTAGAGAGTAATTTTGAGTAACGCATGTCCCATTAAATTTAAAGTAATTAGCCCATTTTCTTTCCTATTCATGCACCTTCCATTTCCAAGTTTCTTAATTTAATGTGAGATTTTAGAATTGGAAAACTGTGGTCAGTTTTTATATGCACTCACATATGCAGTATGTATATTTTCACCTGTATTTAGTTTTTAAATATCTGTTTCTATTTTTGTAGGCACATTACAACAATCATTTAAATATATCATGGGGTTTTTTTCTGCTTTAGTCCCAAATATGTACATCATGAATTCTCTATTCTGTGGTTTTCATTTTTCTATTCTTATAGTAGGTTAATATGTATCTTTAAAAGTGTTTTTATTTTGTCCTGGCACATAAGATATTTTCAGAATTCTTAGATTATGAGAATATATTTTTGTTCATTATCATATATCATAGGCATTTATGCTGAATGTAGAATATGTGATGTATACAATTTTTCCTAAAAATGCCACCAACAAATTCTTTGTAGTTTTCTTGTGTCTGTTACTGTAGAGAAAAATTTGAAATTAGCAAAAATTTTGTTCTTTGGTTAGAAGACTGTTTTCTGACATTTACTTGTTTTTTCTGTTCAAAGTTTGGGGGGAAATTTCTGTTTTTTGAAATAGGAAAAGTACATTCATAGTGTATTTAGTCATGGACGTTTTTATTCTGGTTTTCTGAAGGTTGTGACTCATTTTAATCTCTTTTTTTTCCATAGCACAGATAATCACCCTTCTATTTAAATTATTATTTAATTTCCATTATTTTTTATTGTGTCTATCAGACCATGTATTGAATTTATGTTCTCTATGATTCTATTATTTAGACTAATAATTTTGTTTTATCTTTTTCCCCCATTTTAGAAGTGCTTGTTTTCCACCAATTTTGTTGTAAATAGCTTTAAAACACATGCATATTGCACTTGATTCTTTATAATGTGGATTTTAATCATGTTATTTTTCCTCTTTTTTGCTTATACTTAATAAACTCTTATTTCTCTTTTGATTAAACATCCTATTGTATTTTAATTTCCTGTGTCTTCCTTATGTATTCTAATCCTTCTGCCTAAAAACATCATGTTTATGCACAGTGATGAAAATTCTGAACAATTTGTCTGTCTGTGGAAGTATCTCATCCAAGAATATGGGATTTCTTTGATTTTTCCATCTGCTCCATGTTTCACTTGTGACCCATGTTGTTGTGTTGTTTTATATATCCTTCAATAGAGCAAAGTCAGTATGCAGTTACTCTCTGCTATAAAGCATCTGTGTTCTCTGAGGGTCTATTCTCTTTTATATGAACAATTACACAATCCTCTTATAAGATACACAGATATAGGATTAATTGAGGTACTTGTTTGAATTGTCCCATTACCAAGTTTCTAACAGGTACTTCAGAATTATGAGTGTTTCTTTTCCTTCTCCATTTCTTGTGTATTCTGAAGACAGTACTTTAAAAACCATTATTCCTGTTTGAATTCTTAGCAGATCCCTTGGCGTATTTTTATCCCTGCATATCTTAAGTTGTTCAGATTGTATCTTATAAAATACACAAAACTGCTGACTGCCCATGCTCCTTTGTGCCCTTTGGTTTTTAGAGTTATTGTAAGATGTTAGCATTCAAATTATTGTAAAATGTCAGCATTTGATCTTTTAGTTATTTGGCAGACAATGTAGGATTTTTTTTTGATAACTTTTTCCATTGTTTTGAAAACAATTTAGTTATTATTTAGAAGAGAGTGGTTTGAAATTATCTATATAGTTTCTATTTCCATTCAGAAGTATAGAGATCCATTTTAAATTTGCCTTTGAAATATGGCACTGAAGCCTTGTGTACCGCATCGCAGGGCTAAAGTGTTCACAGAGAGGTCAGAGAAGTTATCCCTCAGCCTGAGCTATTCAAAGTACCATTAAAATAGACTCTTCTCATTCAGAGAAGCAGATTCTCCTCTTACCCTTAAAATAATTCTTTTCAGGATCTTATAACTATTATAGGATAGACTGTCTCTCTGATTTATAATCTAATTAGAGCCCTTTTCCTCTTCTGTCTAGGAAAAGGAGACCTGCTCCTCATCTATTGTGCCGGGCCATTTCATACACTCAAGTCTCCTAGTAAATCCAAAATCATCCTTTCTTCCTGTAGGTCAAAGGAGCGCAGTTTCATTTGCTTTATCTCATAGGGGCTGTTGCCCAAACTTTTCATCAAATCTGATTGTTTTCATCTAAAATAACTCCATTTCATACTTCACTGTGATGACCCAAATGTTGCCCAGAATTTTTCTAATATAGTTAGAATTCTATGTGTATTTCCTGAAAGAAGTGCTTCCTAGTCTCTTCTCACCTTTGTAAGTTGCACAAAGGATGAATCAAATAGCTAGGATGATTCTCAATTCTCAAAATTATAAGGTAGCTGCATGTTGCTGTTGACTGTTTGAATATGTTGTGTTTTAATTTCCTGAACATAAATTTGGTATCGCTGGAGAACTTTCAACACTTCTATGGTTTCAAATTAAGAGGAAAAAAGCATTTGTATTTTTCAATTTGCATTAGTCACACCAATTAAAATGTACTAGATGTGGTGTTTCAGGATTTGCTCAGTATATATTAAGCTCAAAACAAATAATATGTCTGCAAAAATGCTTTAGATGGTGATATGTGCTAGGAAGATCAATATGCTTCAAGCCAATAGAATAGGAATTGTTTAAATTATTTCAATTCCATGTTTTGACCCATTATTTGGAACAGATAACTTTAGAGATTATTTTTCAACTTTATTGAGGCGTAATAACATATAAAATTGTAAAATATTTACAGTGTACATTGTGATTATTTTAGGTGTATATATATATATGTATATATATATATATGTATATATATATATATGTATATATATATTAAGAGATTCTTCTCATTTAGTTAATTAAAACATCCATCACCTCACATATTTATCTTGTGTGTGTGAGAACATTTTAGTTTGGCTCTATTAGCAAAATTCAGCTATAAAGTATTATCAAATATAGTCATCGTGTTATACAATAGAGCCTCGGGACTTAGTCATCTTCTAGCTGAAAGTCTATAGATTTTTATCAATCTCTTCCCAATTCCCTCACCTTCCAGCCCCCTACAGCCACTTTCTACTCTGTTTCTATGAGTTTGACTTTCTTTTAGATTGCACATATAAGTGATACTATGCAATATTTGTCTTTATCTCTCTGGCTTATTTTACTTAGCATAATGCCCTCAAGGTCCACTCATGTTATCACAGATGGCACAATTGCCTTATTTCTCTTGTCTGAGTAATGTTCATATGTATTAACACATCACATTGTTTCCATATCTTGGCTGTTGCAGGTATCTCTTCAATATCCTGATAATTATTTCTTTTGGATAAATTACCAGAAGTGAGATTGATGGATAATGCAGTAGTGCTATTTTTAATTTTTTGAGGAAACTCCATGCTGTTTTCCATAGTGGCTGCATCAATTTACATTCCCACCAACAATGTACAAGGGTTTCCTTTTCTCTTACATTCTCACTAATACTTGTTATCTTTTATCTTTTTAATGATAACCATTCTACCAGGTGCAAGGTGATAGCTCATTGTAGTTCTTGTTTACATTTCCCTAATGATTAGTGATGTTGTGCATTTTTCATGTACCCCCTGATCATTTGTATATCTTCTTTGGAAAAATGTCTATTCAGCTCTTCTACCCACTTTAAAATCAGATTGATTTTTTTTTCTTTTTAGTTATTGAATTGTGTGAATTCTTTATATATTTCAAATATCAACCCCAATCAAACACATGATATGCAAAATGTGTTCTCTCCCATTCTATAGGAATGCTAGATTGCCTTTTCATTTTGTTGATGGTTTTCTTTGCTGTGCAGAAGCTTTTTAGTGTGATTTAATCCTACTTGTTTAATTTTTGCTTTTGTTGTCTTTAGTTTTGGTTTCATTGCCAAGACTGACACCAAGGAGGTTATACCCTCTGTTTTAAAAGTGGAACAGATAGTTTTAAACTTCCCATTATCTTAATTTTCTCTGGTTATGGCTGCTGCTATCACTATTACTATATGTAGGCCCTAATGACACTAAATGCTATGTTACTAAAATTACTAATATGATAAAGGTTTGGGATTAGCCTATTATTTTCTTTCTTTAGAAGAAACTGTTTCTTTATTGCCTACTTCTCAATTACAAAATATAGACAACTCTTGTTTATACTTTTATTTTTGTAATGCTTATTTATTTTTGAGAGAGAGAGAGAGAGAGAGCGCGAGCGAGTGGGGGAGGGGCAGAGAGAGAGGGAGACACAGAATCTGAAGCAGGCTCCAGGCTCTGAGCTGTCAGTACAGAGCCCAGCACAGGGCTCAAACCCATGGACTATGAGATCATGGCCTGAGCTGAAGTCAGATGCTTAACCGACTGAGCCACTCAGGTGCCCCTAGCATTTATTTTTCTACCC
Source organism: Felis catus (assembly GCF_018350175.1). NCBI lineage: Eukaryota > Metazoa > Chordata > Mammalia > Carnivora > Felidae > Felis > Felis catus. The sequence goes on along the minus strand of NC_058380.1, from coordinate 64,066,355 downwards.
TTTAAATCTGATATGGCTGTGTGGTTTGCTTTGACCAACTGAATGAAGTAGAACTGATGGTGTGCCAGTTCAAAGCCTAGACCTCAAGAACTGTTGCATACTCCTGTTTACTCTTTTGCAACCATGATGCACATATGCCCAAACTAACCTGCTGGAGGGTTAGAGACCTCATGAACCATGAACCTTGTGAACTACATCTATCCAGTTGTGCCAGCTGAGACCCCCCAGCAGCAAAACCAGCTCTTACCTAAACAGGGGTACTAGCAGTGACCAGAAGAACAAGAACCTAGCTGAGAATAGTCCCAATTGCATACACAAAATTAAAAGCTAATAAGTATTATTGTTTTAAGCTGCTAAGTTCTGGGGTAAATTGTAGCCCAATATTAGCTAAATAATACATTATAACCCTGGGTACCAGTTGATGGGTCAACCCTTTTAGGCAAACTCATATGTAATTTAACCAGTCATTATACTTCTAAGGGTCACATAGCCCATAGTTTCAGATTGAGGAAGGCATTGCCCTTATAAGAGCAACAGTTTTCCATAATTGAAATAATCATCATATGATGATCATCTTAATTCAATGCAGGTTATTAACTCTTCTTTTACCTCGTAGGGATCCACATGCATATTAACGATATAGCACTCTAATTGGTCATGAAAGGGACCAGTTACAAAACTGGTAATGACTGTGGAGTCTAACGATGCTAAATTAAAGCTGTGCAAATTTGGTCCAAGTCATACGGCATTTTAAAAAAATTTTTTTTTCAACGTTTATTTATTTTTGGGACAGAGAGAGACAGAGCATGAACAGGCGAGGGGCAGAGAGAGAGGGAGACACAGAATCGGAAACAGGCTCCAGGCTCTGAGCCATCAGCCCAGAGCCTGACGCGGGGCTCGAACTCACGGACCGCGAGATCGTGACCTGGCTGAAGTCGGCCGCTTAACCGACTGCGCCACCCAGGCGCCCCATACAGCATTTTTAAGGCTAAGTGTACTTAATTGTAAATTAGTTATTTACATTTACCTGACAGGTAAGTGTACATCGTAAGGAAGTAGTTAAAATTAAATATTTATATTCGTGTTCATATCATGTTTAGAGATATTCTTGTATTATTTTAGCTATTGAATCCCCTTCACAAATACATCTCATTACCATGCTTAAATATTAAGCAATGGCAATGTAGTAATGCTCCGTATTTCTTGAATACCATTAAGATACTCATCTTGTAGAAAATCATAAAACAAAATAAATCTTTTTCCTCTTTCATCTGTGAAAAGTACCTCTTTTTTTGTGATTGGAAATAGGTAAAATAAGTAATATAATCAGTTGTTAAAAAGGGACATTTCATGCAATATTATGCAGCCAATAAAAAAGATGAGGTGTGCCATTTGTAAGAAAATGGATGGACCTAGAGAGTATTATGCTAAGTGAAATAAGTCAGACTAAGAAAGACAAATACCATATGATTTCACTCATATGTGGAATCTAAAAAACAAACCAAAAGCAGAATTAAATCTGAGAACAAACTGATGATTTCCAGAAGGTGGGGGCATGGGCAAAATGGGTGCAGGGGAGTGGGAGATACAGGCTTCTAGTTATGGAATGAATAAGTCATGGCAATAAAAAGCACAGCATAGGGAGTATAGTCACTGATACTGTAATTGTGTTGTATGGTGACAGATGGTACCTACACTTGCGAGCGTAGCATAACCTACCCAGATGTGTAATCACTATGTTCTATGTTGTGCACATGAAAGTAATGTAACATTGTGTGTCAACTCTGCTCAAAAAAAAAAAATTTAAAGGGGATATTTCACGAGAAGACATCATAAATGGAAAGATTAAACATTAACCTACAGTTGTGTGATATAAATTGAGCCTGTGGTGTGAAAACTCCTTAGAACATGGAGAACATTATCAAACATAACTTGATAACAACTATGCAAGTGAAGTGAAAACAACAAGTGAAGGCTTAGGGAAAACATTAATAAAAGACATGTTTGCTTGTATGTTTGTATTTTCAAGTTTATAAAGTAGATGAATTGAATTGAATTGAATTGAATTGAATTGAATTGAATTGAATTGAATTGACTTACATGTTCACAGTCGTGAAGAATGGCATTTCAAAGTGTTCTTAAATTTATTTTTAAAGGTATTACGGGGGCGCCTGGGTGGCGCAGTCGGTTAAGCGTCCGACTTCAGCCAGGTCACGATCTCGCGGTCCGTGAGTTCGAGCCCCGCGTCAGGCTCTGGGCTGATGGCTCAGAGCCTGGAGCCTGTTTCCGATTCTGTGTCTCCCTCTCTCTCTGCCCCTCCCCCGTTCATGCTCTGTCTCTCTCTGTCCCAAAAATAAAATAAAAACGTGGAAAAAAAAATTTAAAGGTATTACGACAGCATCTTGGGTTTCAAGTAGTGTACAACCAGAGTCCCCAGGGAAATTTTTCTCACTTTTTAATTAAAATATCCATGAATCAAATAAAAATATGGAAACTCATAAGCAATAAAACTAAGAGGGAAAGACAATCAAGTATCAGAATCCAGCTGAGCAGGATTGAAAGAAAGATAATCAGGTTTCAATTCATGTTACATCCAGGTTTATTTCTGTAAGTAAGAGTGCCCCCTCCCCAAATATAAGTAAGCTTCCTGGTGTCTAAGTCATAATCTATCCCATGATTGGGAGACATAGAAACTTTACCAGTCAGGCATCCATCTCTATCTTAAAAGACTAATATGTGAAAAGATTACAGTTCCCTCTAACAATATCCTCTATATACAAATGTTACTTCATATTAGTGCAGCATTCTGCACAATAGAGTAATAATCAAAAGTTAACATAAATTGACTATTTTTATGATAAGTGAGATACTAAGTACTTTAAATACATTATTCCATCTAATTATTACTACAAATCTATTTACTCTTCACTTACAGTTGAGGAAAGAAGACTAGACCACGTACATCTATTTATGTTGAACTGTATGAAATTACCAATTACCACCACTTTCACCTACAAAAATATCAACTTCCTATGATGCAACCCAATAGTAAGTGGCATATCTAGACCTGATCCCTAAGTGTTTATGAATCCAAACCCATTAAATCTCAGAAAACAATTGAGGAGGAAGTGGGAGAGGGGCTAAAATTGTTGTAGTACAATGAATTTTCAGAAGAGTTTGACTTCCCATAAAGTGCCATTCATTAGAATATCAGAACAAAATAACAGTTATAGCATTGAATGCTGGAAATGGTAATTTTGCTTCACTTCAGCGCATCAGAGAACCACACACAATAAAACAAATTAGCTCTCAAGATTTGCATCTTTTATGCTTTTTTAAAAATTTAAATTCAAGATAGTTAACATACACATAGTCTTACTTTCAGTAGTAGAACCCAGTGATTCATCACTTCCATACAACACCCAGTGTTCATCCCAACAAGTGCCCTCCTTGATGCCCCTCATCCATTTAGCCCATCCCCCCACTCCTCTCTAGCAACCCTCAGTTTGTTCTCTGTATTCAAGAGTCTCTTATGGTTTGCCTCCCTCTCTGTTTTTATCTTACTTTTCTTTCCCTTCCCCTATGTTCATCTGTTGTGTTTCTCAAATTCCACGTATGAGTGAAATCATATGTTACCTGTCTTTCTCTGACTGACTTATTTTGCTTAGTATAATACTCTCTAGTTCCAGAGTCTATTATGCTTTTAAACACTGCTATAATACTCCTTTGAAGAAGGAATCCCCTGGTCTGGTTGTCTACTTGAAATAAGGAGAGGGAAAAATAGGGAAAACAAACACACATTAAGTTCACTGTATCTTCCTGCTCCATCTTTACAGTTATTTTCTTTGTGATTAATAGTACATTTTCCATATCAAGTTGGGGGAAGTATGAAGTCTTGGGAGATCTATATAGGAAGGTGTTTAATGAAAACAGTTTAGGAAGGGTTTGAACTAGGTGAAAGGAGATGATTCAAGAAAACATTTCACTAGGGAGTAAAACATAACATTGAATATGGTTTTTCCAGATTGCTACAAAGTCTATGACTTTTGTTATTTGCCATTGTTTCCCATGAAAATGACATTATATGGATCCTGGGAAGATGGCGGCTTAGGAGGACGCTGGGCTCACCACGCATCCTACTGATCACTTAGATTCCACCTACACCTGCCTAAATAACCCAGAAAACCACCAGAAGACTAGCGTAATGGAGTCTCCGGAGCCAAGCACAGACGAGAGGCCCACGTAAGAGGGTAGAAAGGGCGGAGGGGCGGCCCGCCGGCCAAGCAGAGCCCCCAAGTCTGGCTTGCAAAAGCAGAGGGGCCAGATGGAGTGTGTTCCGACAGCAAGTGGGACTTGACATCTGGAAGGTTATAAGCTAACAGCTCTGCTCGGAGAATAGGAGGGCTGGAGGACAACGGGAGGGAGAGTTGTTGAGCCCCGGATGACAGAGCTCAGCTTGGCAGGGAACAAAGGCACTTGCCAGCGCCATCTCCCTCGCCCATCCCCCAGCCAAAATCCCAAAGGGAACCAGTTCCTGCCAGGGAACTTGCTTGCACTGCGCAAACACCCAACGCTGTGCTTCTGCCGATCCATCCCTCCGGCGGGTCTGACTACCTCCCAGTGCCACAGGGCCCTCCCAAAGCAGATCACTGAAGGATAAGGGAGCTGAGCCTTCCCCTCCCGCCCCTGTGCACCTTGCCGATCCACCCCAGCTAATACGCCAGATCCCAGCACCACAAGCCTGGCCGTGTGCAAGTAGCCCAGACTGGCCACGCACCCCAAAGTGAATCCCACCCCTAGGAGAGGGGAAGAGAAGTCACACACCAGTCTGACCGTGGCCCCAGCAGTGGGCTGGGGGAAGACATCAGGTCTGACTGTGGCCCCATCCACCAACGCAAGTTATTCAAGACAGCACAGGGTAAGTGCCCTGCAGTCCCACACCACCAGGAACTATCCAAATGACCAAACAGAAGAATTCACCTCAAAAGAATCTCCAGGAAATAACAACAGCTAACGAACTGATCAAAAAGGATTTAAACAATATAACAGAAAGTGAATTTAGAATAATAGTCATAAAATTAATCACTGGGCTTGAAAACAGTATAAAGGACAGCAGAGAATCTCTTGCTACAGAGATCAAGGGACTAAGGAACAGCCAGGAGGAGCTAAAAAATGCTATCAACGAGCTGCAAAATAAAGTGGAGACAACTACGGCTCGGATTGAATAGGCAGAGGAGAGAAAAGGTGAACTAGAAGATAAAATTATGGAAAAAGAAGAAACTGAGAAAAAGAGAGATAAAAAAAATCCAAGAGTATGAGGGGAAAATTAGAGAACTAAGTGATGCACTAAAGAGAAATAATATACACATATTTGGTATTCCAGAGGAGGAAGAGAGAGGGAAAGGTGCTGAAGGTGTACTTGAAGAAATAATAGCTGAGAACTTCCTGGATCTGGGGAAGCAAAAAGGCATTGAAATCCAAGAGGCACAGAGAACTCCCTTCAGACGTCACTTGAATCCATCTTCTGCACGATATATCATAGTGAAACTGGAAAAATACAAGGATAAAGAGAAAATTCTGAGAGCAGCTAGGGATAAACGTGCTCTAACATATAAAGGGAGACCTATAAGACTCGAGACCGATCTCTCTACTGAAACTTGGCAGGCCAGAAAGGAATGGCAGGAGATCTTCAATGTGATGAACAGAAAAATTATGCAGCTGAGAATCCTCTATCCATCAAGTCTGTCATTTAGAATAGAAGGAGAGATAAAGGTCTTCCCAAACAAACAAAAACTGAAGGAATTCATCACCACTAAACCAGCCCTACAAGAGATCCTAAGGGGGATCCTGTGAGACAAAGTACCAGAGACATCGCTACAAGCATGAAACCTATGGACATCACAATGACTCTAAACGCATATCTTTCTACAATAACACTGAACGCAAATGGACTAAATGAGCCAACCAAAAGACACAGGGTATCAGAATGGATAAAAAAACAAGACCCATCTATTTGCTGTCTACAAGAGACTCATTTTAGACCTGAGGACACCTTCAGATTGAGAGTGAGGGGATGGAGAACTATTTATCATGCCACTGGAAGTCAAAAGAAAGCTGGAGTAGCCATATTTATATCAGACAAACTAGACTTTAAATTAAAGGCTGTAACAAGAGATAAAGAAGGGCATTATATAATAATCACAGGGTCTTTCCATCAGGAAGAGCTAACAATTATAAATGTCTATGTGCCGAATACGGGAACCCCCAAATATATAAAACTATTACTCACAAACATAAGCAACCGTATTGACAAGAATGTGGTAATTGCAGGGGACTTTAATACCCCACTTACAGAAATGGGTAGATCATCTAGACACACAGTCAATAAAGAAACAAGGGCCTTGAATGATACATTGGATCAGATGGAATTGACAGATATATTTAGAACTCTGCATCCGAAAGCAACAGAAAATACTTTCTTCTCGAGTGCACATGGAACATTCTCCAAGATAGATCACATACTGGGTCACAAAACAGCCCTTCATAAGTATACAAGAATTGAGATCATACCATGCATACTTTCGGACCACAATGCTATGAAGCTTGAAATCAACCACAGAAAAAAGTCTGGAAAACCTCCATAAGCATGGAGGTTAAAGAACACCCTACTAAGGAATGAGTGGGTCAACCAGGCAATTCGAGAAGAAATTAAAAAATATATGGAAACAAACCAAAATGAAAATACAACAATCCAAATGCTTTGGGATGCAGCGAAGGCAGTCCTGAGAGGAAAATACATTGCAATCCAAGCCTATCTCAAAAAACAAGAAAAATCCCAAATACAAAATCTAATAGCACACCTAAAGGAAATAGAAGCAGAACAGCAAAGGCAGCCTAAACCCAGCAGAAGAAGATAAATAATAAATATCAGAGCAGAAATAAACAATATAGAATCTAAAAAAACTGTAGAGCAGATCAACAAAACCAAGAGTTGGTTTTTTGAAAAAATAGACAAAATTGATGAACCTCTAGCCAGGCTTGTCAAAAAGAAAAGGGAGATGACCCAAAGAGATAAAATCATGAATGAAAATGGAATTATGACAACCAATCCCTCAGAGATACAAGCAATTATCAGGGAATACTATGAAAAATTATATGCCAACAAACTGGACAACCTGGAAGAAATGGACAAATTCCTAAACATCCACATGCTTCCAAAACTCAATCAGGAGGAAATAGAAAGCTTGAACAGACCCATAACCAGCAAAGAAATTGAATCTGTCATCAAAAATCTCCCAACAAATAAGAGTCCAGGACCAGATGGCTTCCCTGGGGAGTTCTACCAGACGTTTAAAGTAGAGATAATACGTATCCTTCTCAAGCTATTCCAAAAAATAGAAAGGGAAGGAAAACTTCCAGACTCATTCTATGAAACCAGTATTACTTTGATTCCTAAACCAGACAGAGACCCAGTAAAAAAAGAGAACTACAGGCCAATATCCCTGATGAATATGGATGCAAAAATTCTCAATAAGATACTAGCAAATCTTATTCAACAGCGTATAAAAAGAATTATTCACCATGATCAAGTGGGATTCATTCCTGGGATGCAGGGCTGGTTCAACATTCGCAAATCAATCAACGTGATACATCACATTAATACAAGAAAAGAGAAGAACCATATGATCCTGTCAATCGATGCAGAAAAGGCCTTTGACAAAATTCAGCACGCTTTCTTAATAAAAACCCTTGAGAAAGTCGGGATAGAAGGAACATACTTAAACATCATAAAAGCCATTTATGAAAAGCCCGCAGCTAACATCATCCTCAGTGGGGAAGAACTGAGAGCTTTTTCCCTGAGATCAGGAACACGACAGGGATGCCCACTCTCACCGCTGTTGTTTAACATAGTGTTGGAAGTTCTAGCATCAGCAATCAGACAACAAAAGGAAATCAAAGGCATCAAAATTGGCAAAGATGAAGTTAAGCTTTCACTTTTTGCAGATGACATGATATTATACATGGAAAATCTGATAGACTCCACCAAAAGTCTGCTACTACTGATACATGAATTTAGCAAAGTGGCAGGATACAAAATCAATGTACAGAAATCAGTTGCATTCTTATACACTAATAATGAAGCAACAGAAAGACAAATAAAGAAACTGATCCCATTCCCAATTGCACCAAGAAGCATAAAATACCTAGGACTAAATCTAACCAAAGATGTACAAGATCTGTATGCTGAAAACTATAGAAAGCTTATGAAGGAAATTGAAGAAGATATAAAGAAATGGAAAAACATTCCGTGCTCATGGGCTGGAAGAATAAATATTGTCAAAATGTCAATACTACCCAAAGCTATCTACCCATTCAAGGCAATCCCAATCAAAATTGCGCCAGCATTCTTCTCAAAGCTAGAACAAGCAATCCTAAAATTCTTATGGAACCACAAAAGGCCCCGAATAGCCAAAGTAATTTTGAAGAGGAAGACCAAAGCAGGAGGCATCACAATCCCAGACTTTAGCCTCTACTACAAAGCTGTCATCATCAAGACAGCATGGTATTGGCACAAAAACAGACACATAGACCAATGGAATAGAATAAAACCCCAGAACTAGACCCACAAACATATGGCCAACTAATCTTTGACAAAGCAGGAAAGAACATCCCATGGAAAAAAGACAGTCTCTTTAACAAATGGTGCTGGGAGAAATGGACAGCAACATGCAGAAGATTGAAACCAGACCATTTTCTCACACCATTCACAAAAATAAACTCAAAATGGATGAAGGACCTGAATGTGAGACAGGAAACCATCAAAACCCTAGAGGAGAAAGCAGGAAAAGACGTCTCTGACCTCAGCCATAGCAATTTCTTACTTGACACATCCCCAAAGGCAAAGGAATTAAAAGCAAAAATGCACTATTGGGACCTTATGAAGATAAAAAGCTTCTGCACAGCAAAGGAAACAACCAACAAAACTAAAAGCCAACCAACGGAATGGGAAAAGATATTTGCAAATGACATATCGGACAAAGGGCTAGTATCCAAAATCTATAAAGAGCTCACCAAACTCCACACCTGAAAAACAAATAACTCAGTAAAGAAATGGGTAGAAAATATGAATAGACACTTCTCTAAAGAAGACATCCAGATGGCCGACAGACACATGAAAAGATGCTCAACGTCACTCCTCATCAGGGAAATACAAATCAAAACCACAAAGAGCAACTCATGCCAGTCAGAGCGGCCAAAATGAACAAATCAGGAGACTATAGATGCTGGAGAGGATGTGGAGAAACGGGAACCCTCTTGCACTGTTGGTGGGAATGCAAATTGGTGCAGGTACTCTGGAAAGGAGTGTGGGGGTTCCTCAAAAAATTAAAAATAGACCTACCCTATGACCCAGCAATAGCACTGCTAGGAATTTACCCAAGGGATGCAGGAGTACTGATGCATAGGGGCACCTGTACCCCAATGTTTATAGCAGCACTCTCAGCAATAGCCAAATTATGGAAAGAGCCTAAATGTCCATCAACTGGTGAATGGATAAAGAAATTGTGGTTTATATACACAATGGAGTACTACGTGGCAATGAGAAAGAATGAAATATGGCCCTTTGTAGTAACGTGGATGGAACTGGAGAGTGTTATGTTAAGTGAAATAAGCCATACAGAGAAAGACAGATGCCATATGTTTTCACTCTTATGTAGATCCTGAGAAACTTAAGAGAAACCCATGAGGGAGGGGAAGGAAAAAAAAAAAAGAGGTTAGAGTGGGAGAGAGCCAAAGCATAAGAGACTGTTAAAAACTGAGAACAAACTGAGGGTTGATGGGGGTGGGAGTGTGGGGAGGGTGGGTGATGGGTATTGAGGAGGGCACCTTTTGGGATGAGCACTGGGTGTTGTTTGGAAACCAATTTGAGAATAACTTCATATATTGGAAAAAATAAATAAAAAGAAAAAGAAAAAAAGAAAAAAAAAAGAAAATGACATTATATGAGAAAGTGGTCCCCATACTGGGAAATCATGAGTGATGAGGCACGAGCTCTTCTGCCAGCACACTACAGTTGGTCAGATTTCAATAATATCCTTGCCTATTCAGTTTTGTGATCTCACAAATACAGGATCTTTAGAGGCTTCCTGTTATTATATTGGATGTATTTTCAGATGTGTTAACAAGCAAGATTTGTGTTCTTAATAATTTATTACATTTTGTTTTACTATCAAAACCCACAAAATCTTCCCTATGTTAATACATCTCCCTATTGCAGTACAATGGCTTTTCCTTCTGATAACGTCAAACATGTACTAAGAATGCATGAGGTGCACTCTACTAAATGCCTTATATAATTTAGTAGCTTTTATTATCCTCTTTTACAGATGAAAATTCTGAGGACTTGGGGAGGTGAAGTAACTTATTTGGGGTCACAGAGTTAATAAAAATCAGTCAGGATTTGAACTGTTTACCCCCAGAGTACCCACTTTTAACGACTACTTTCTACAAAAATTTTACTCAAATGGTAATTATATCGCGTGACCATTTCCAGTATAGCACATGAATTCAAAGGTGGGTCCCTTCACATACTATTCCTTTTTTTTTAATTTTTTTAAATGTTCATTTATTGTTGAGAGAGAGACAGAGTGTGAGTGGGGGAGGAGCAGAGAAAGAGGGAGACAGAATCCGAAGCAGGCTCCAGGCTCTGAGCTGTCAGCACAGAGCCCGATGTGGAGCTCAAACTCACGAACTGCGAGATCATGACCTGAGCTGAAGTTGGACCCTTACCAACTGAACCACCCAGGTGCCCCAATACTATTCTTCTGGCAAGAGTTAGTATTTTAAAATTTTTATTTTAATGGACGTCTTAATCTAACTCATGGAGCTGACTTGATAAAATAGTGATTTGTTAGGAAGACTAACCAATACAATGAATATTGACTTGAAGATAATGAAAATTTTCACTACTGTTTATAATTACTATAATTTTTTTTAAGTTTTTTTAAATGTTTATTTTTGAGACAGAGGGACACAGAGCGCCAGTGGGGGAGGGGCAGAGAGAGGGAGACACAGAATCTGAAACAGGCTCCAGGCTCTGAGCTGTCAGCACAGAGCCCGATACAGCGCTTGAAACCACGAACCATGAGATCATGACCTGAGCCAGGTCAGATGCTTAACCAACTGAGCTACCCAAGTGCCCCTATAAATAATTATTTTTATTTTTATTTATTATGGCATAAGCACCAAGCACTGGAAATGTGAATGGTAACCACATTTGTTATCTAAATATTGCAGTTTTAACAACAAAGATTAAATAGAATAAATTGTAGATACAGAGACTTTATTGATGCTAAATTCACTTCTAGATCATAAGGAAGATATTCTGAGGGTGAAACTTTTTTTATATATATACCAGGTAATTTAATTTAAATTAAACCAAGTATAAGGCAATAAAACATATTGAATTAAAGTCAAGGTCATGAACCTTTTATATGAATCCACTCTTCAGCTAAAGTTAAAGCTTTAAAGTAATCTTTCTGTGCAGTTCTTAATACCAATAGATTTCTTATTTCTCGTAAATGCTGTGAAGTCATCTCTTTACACTCTAACTTTATAACTCACTTTCCCACAGAACTCTTAATATGTGTGATTAAAATTTTCGTTGATTCTCTATGATTTTCAGATTTGCATATTATAAATTCATGGGCAATAAATACATCTAAATGCAATCCACTGTAATTGTAATCACTTACTCCCTGTTAGTGTACATCTCAGTCTTGTTAGATTAACTTAACACTTAAACTTCTGTTCACCAAATTACTTTTTACATAATAGTTATCAAAATCTTTACTTAGAAATCAGGTTTATTTCTGGTTTTCTTTTCTTAAATGATACTGCTTTTAAGATAAAATTAGACTTGCCTAGGAATGAAAATACAGTTTCTTTTATTTCACGATGACTTAGAGCATGAAAACACAGCTAATATTAGACTGGCAAAAACCTATGAGTACTTTTTATAGGCACCACTGAATGGAACTACTTCTCCTTACTTTGGCCCATAAAGTAAGTCTGTTTTTGTGATAACTTTGGGCTTTATGCTGAGATTGGCCTGAGGCTAGAATGTCACCAAGAGTATATCAGAGGATGTGTAGTCAAGTCTTATGAGTAAATTTATTCAGAAATTTTTCATGTCCATGATGATTTCTGGCATTTGGCCTTCCACAAATAACAACAGATTCTTTGTTTTTCTCCACCAATATCACCCAAAAATCTGTCTTCCATCCACAACCCACATTCTTCCAAATACCTAAATAACTGTCCTGTCTTATCAAAGTGTTTATTCTATTTCCTTAAAACCCTCCTTTCGCTTCTACCTAAATAAATGTAATCAGATAAGGATACTTTCCTGTGGGAGTAGTGTCTGAGTAGGAGTAAATGCTTTAGGTTATTGATCATTATTCTATACTATTTTAATCCCTATCTAACTGTGATAAGTAATCTCCATTTTTTGATCTCTTTGACTCATTTATAAATTTTTATTTTTTATGGTATGGTCTATTACTCTTTTAAATCTAATATAAAATCACCATAGTTCCAGAGCCAATAAATTACCCTTTATGGTAATAAATTACCATAGAGCCAATAAATTTCCCTTTCTGCCACTACAATGGAAAAAAGCAAAAAACAAACAAAAAACAAAAACAAAAATCAAAAGTGTTCTGTGCACTTAACAGACCTTAAATTGTCAAAAAATAATAAAGAATACAAACAGTGAGGATTCTCCAACTTGAAGTTTGAGGATGTTAAGTTAGCAATAGCAGAGCTCCCTAATTGTTGTCTGTTGTATCTTTAGCCCCTACCCATTTGTCTACTAACATTGGGACTTTAGGGAACTTGGTTTAAAAAAAAAAGGCAGGATATTGGTATATTTGCTGCCTATTACCTTCTTTAATAATATCCTACTAGAAAAAGCCAAGCTTTTATTCAAGCGACTCATGTAAAAAGAGAAAGAAAATATGGCTTTGTTGATAAGCACTGTCTGCTTAGAGTCAGCAATCCAAATGGTTGAGAGTCCAATAATTATGTGCTTTGAGCAGTTGTAAAAGTCTCCAAATTATCTGTCTTCAAAATAACGTTATCACATGGAAGGATCAGAAATTGGAGATGCAATGGGAATAAAATATTAGGACCTAGCTAAAGACAGAGAACAGAGTAAAACTGGATGCCATAGGCTCTGTCTAAACACTTTTCTTCATGTACTACCAGAGGTAATATTTATATTCCTGGAGTGCAGTATGGGATTATAATCATATTAGCTAGGTCTCACGACTATAGCCTATCATTTCTGAGGTAAATGCAAATGGAAGTCTTTTAACTGGGGACTGACATATAAGCAAAATTCTCAGAAGCACTGCTAAAGCAGAGAGTCTTAAGGCAAGGTCTACATTTAAAGACTATAAATAAACTATATCTTTAGGTTTATTTACTGGATCTTAGAAAATTCAAGTTTTTCCATACCCAAGTTCTAAGTTTTATCTCCAGAGAAATTTCTAGCAAGCAAAAACCTGGAATGGTTAAAATAACATAACAACAATTAGAGTAATGAAAATGAATACAATTTCCAGGTCTTTGCAAACATTCCAGATAAAAATGATAGGCTCAAGTAGTGTAACCCAAAAAAAAGTCTTCTCTTTGGCCAGTGAAGAATAAGAGATAAGGGAGATGCCCTTTAAAAACAGAATGTGAGTCAGGCAAAGTGGCTAATAACTCAACAAATGCAAATTGGCTGAATTACACTTGACCAAGAAAAATGCATGTTGCCCAGAGATCCTAGACCCAGCACTAGACACAGGGAGTAAGTTCTCTCTATAAACAGCAGATCTTATTTCTATGGGATATACACACTATGTTAGAGAAAAGAGTATTTATGTTAGAAAGCCTACTTCTAGGCAGGTTGTTTTTTTTTTTTTTTTTTTTTCCATTGTTACTCTTCTTAAATTACCTCACAACACTTCTTCCTTCCTCTGGTAACAGAACACTTTTTTTCTTATCAAAGATTGTCCTTTCCCATCTAATGAGGTGGTCAATCACATGAGCTCAATTCTCCACTACAAAGGAAGGCTGATACAATTTTGATGTGATAAAATCAAGGCCAGTTAAAAATCTGATATCCACTAAGCATCATATAACATGTTGCTGCTGAGGACCATCTTTGCCACTGCATGGAGCTCTTGATTATAGCTGATTATAGCTTTGGATTGTTTCTGTCTTTTTACTGATATTTTCTATTAAATGAGACCTCATTCTTCTTATTTCCTTTAGTCATATGTCCATGGTTCTCTTTAGCTCCTTTGCAAATCAACAATAGGGCTCAAGCTGAGTGTGGAAGTTTTGTTGGGAATAGGAGTCACAGATTAGAACTTGAGACTGACAGAGTATCTGGAAGTTGAGGGAGGGTCCTTTGAGTACAAATTCTCCTTCAGGAAACTAAGAGCACCTGGAAAGCCTAAGAACTGAGCAAAGACTGATGCTTAGATGATAAGAGGAAGAGTTTGAGGTCCAAATTCAACCAAACTAGTGGAGCAAAGTAAAAGTCTTGAGCTTAAGCTACTTGAAAGGCCAGCAGCATCAGTCACAGTTTAGGAGGACCCAGACTAAAGGATACAGTTTAAGGCTAAGAGAAAAACTGAAATAGGTCCACCCAGATAAAACCTAACCTGATACCAATATTTGGAAAGAGTCTACAGGATTCTTTAGTACCACCTGTTGGAACAAAGATCAGCAATCTTTAGAGAAACACAATGGAATCCATACTCCCTGGTATTCAATAAGAAACTCCTAGTCACATGAAGAGGAAAAAAAAAAATGTCTTAATATCAAAGGAAAAAAATCAATAGACACAGTCACACAGTTGACCTAGGCTTTAAATTCAGCATAACACAACTTTAAAGTAACCTCTGAATATGAAAAATAGTATCAAGAAGAATATAAACATGATGGACATCGAGCACTTCAAGAGAGAAGTTGCAGTTTTAAAATTGAAAAATATAATACATGAAATCTTTTAACTGACTTAGCAACACTATTAAACATTGCAAAAGAAAAGATAAGCAAATCTGAAAATAAGTCAGTAACAATTTAAAGTGAAGCATGGAGAAATTAATGATTGAGAAAAAACAGTGTCAGTGACCTGTGAGACAATATCAAGAGACCTAAAATATATGTAGCGGGGTTCCTGGGAAAAAAGGGACAGAGGAAGGGGAAAAATACATCCCAATATTTAATATTTGAAATTTCTCCGTTCTCACAAAAAACAAAACTCCGTGTGTTCGTGGTGCTTCATGACCCCTAACAGGAAACAAACAAACCACACCTAGGCACTTTTCTTTAGAAACAATAATATCAGCTAGGAAATTAATAGAATGACATTTCCAAATACTGAGAGAAAAACAAAACAAAACTTCAAACCTAGAATTCTTTATCCAGCAAAACCAAAATCCTCACAAAATAATGGTGACCTGAGTGCAGTTCCATATCTTTGTCACCAGCACATATACCTGACAAAACATGCTAACGGAGGATCTTCAATGGGGGAAATTACATTCGATGGAAATGTGAATCTGCAGGAAAGAATGAAGAGCACTGGAAATGTGAGTAAAAATAGAAGACGACATTTTCTCCTCAAATTTTTTAAATGTTCATTGAAAGTGGTAAATGTAGGTATGCTACATTCTTACATTATATGAAGCACTATGATGTTAAGTCAAGATAGACTGATAAATTTAGGTACATATTTTAATCTCTTGGGCAAATACTAAATAAAGGAGACAGTTATAGTTAAAAATACCAAAACAGAATATATAATGTAATGCTAATAAATAGTTAATGTAAAAGAAGTTAAAAAAAATAAGGAACAGAAACAAAGTAAAAAAGGGGCAAAGAAAAAAATAAGACTCAAGAGGGGAGACTTAAACCCAGTGACATAAACAATTTTAATAAATGTAAAAGGACTAACCAAAACCAAGTTAAAAAACAGAGCTGTCAGGCTGCGCTACAAAGCAAGAACCAAATATGCACACACTTTAATTATATAAAGACCTGCAAACATTAAAAAAAGTAGGATGGTTATATTAATGTCAAATGAAGAAGACTTCAAATAAAGGAGTATTTCCATAGTTAAAGAGAGTGTATATCATAATTGTAAAATGTATTTCATCAGAACAACGTAAACAATTTTAAATGTGTTGCACCTAATTAAAATTGCGTGATTCAAAAAAAATACAGATCTAAAGGAATTAACAGACAATTCTATAGCTGGAGATTTTAGCACTCATCTCTTAGAAATAGGCAAAAATGTAGACAAAACACCATCAAAAAGAAAGAAAAATGGAAAAACACTCCTAATCAACTAAAACTACACCAACAACAGCACAAGACACATCCTTTTCAAGTGAATATAGACCATATGCTGGACTAGGAAACAAATTGAAGGAAATTTTAAAGGATTGAATCATAGAGAGTATTTTCTTTCACTACAACATAAAATTTAAAAAAAAAAACAGTAACAGTCTAGAAAAAAGACTACATTATTGAAATTAAGCAACACAGTATCAAGTAACTCAGCATTGCAATCTACCACATTAACTGAAAACAATAGAAAATTACATGATCATCTCAATAGAGGCAGAAAAATCATTTCATAAATAGCAATACCTTTCATATTAAATTCAATACAAAACAATAGCTTCTCAGTTACAGAGTTATATGAGTTCCCTTTTTATCTTGGTTGTTAACCCTTTGTCAGATATATGGTTTGCAAATATTTTCTCCTTTTCCACCGGTTGCCTTTTCATTTTGTTGATTGGTTCTTTTCCTGTACAGAAGCTTTTTAATTTGATATAGTCACACTTGATTATTTCTTTTGTTGCTTGGCCTTTTAGTGTCGTTGCAAAAAAATCCTTGCCAAAGATGAATGTCAAGGACCTCTTTCCCTATGTTTTTTCCCCCTGTAGGAGTTTTATGGTTTCATGTCTTCTGGTTAGGTCTTTAAACCATTTTGAGTTAATTTTTGTGAGTGCTGTAAGATAGAGGTCCAATTTCATCCTTTTGCATGTGATTATCCAGTTTTCCCAGCAAAATCCTTTCCTCATTGAGTATTTTTGGCTTCCCTGTCAAACATTAGTTGACTGTGTATAACTTCTGGGCTCTCAATTTTGTTCATTAGTCTAAGTGTCTATTTTTATGCCTGTACCATACTATTTTACTACTTTAGTTTTCTAGAATAGTTTGAAATCAGAAAGTGTGATGACTCCAGCTTTGTTCTTCTTTCTCAGAATTAGTTTGGCTATTCGGGATATTTTGTGGTTCCATACAAATTTTATGGCTGTTTTTCTATTTCTGTAAAACAAAAATGTCATTAGAATCTTGATAGAGATTATACTGAGTCTATAGATGGCTTTGGCTAAAGTGGACATTTGACAATATGAATTCTTTTAATCCATAAACACAAGATACTTTTCCATTTATTTGTATCTTCTTCAATTCTTTTTTTCATCACAGTTGCATGGTTTTCAGGGTACAGATCTTTCAACTCTTTGGTTACATTTATTACTGTTTCTTTGTATTATTTTTGATGTTCAAAATGGAATTGTTTTTCTTAGTTTCATTTTCAGATATTTCATTGTTAGTGTATAGGCATGCATCTAATTTCTGAATGTTGGTTTTATATTCTGTAAATCTCCTGCATCCTTTGTTAGTTCTAATAGTTTTTTTGATGGTCCTTAGGATTTTCTATACATAAAATTGTATCTTTCTATTCAACCTTTTGTAAACCTAAAGCTGACCTGAAACTAAAGTCTCCTTGTTAAAAATATCATTTATAATAGCAGAGAAATTTAAATACTTAAGAATAAATGTAATAGAATTGGCAAGTAGAATCTAAAATTTATTTAGAAAATCTAGAATTTATTTAGTCATGACCATCTTGAAAAAGAAGAACAATGTTGGAGCACTTAAAAGTGCATGATTTCAAGACTTACTATAAAACTTACTAGGAGCTAATCATAGTGTAAACAAATATATTGTGAAACACAATAAAAATTTATGTAGTTGTTGCCCATATGGTCAATATGTTTTGTTCAGAACACCAACACAGTTCAGTGGAAATACTAAAGTACTCTGAACCAAGTAAGTGGGTGTAACTAGTCCAAATGGAAAAACAAACTCCACTTTTCTCTCATATTATGCACAAAAATCAATTTGATTAAGAACATAAGCCTTAATGTACAAGCTAAATTTTCTAAAGTAAATACAGAACATCTTCATGATTTGGAAATAGGTAAATATTTCCTAGATAAATTGAAGCATTAAGCATAAAAATTTTAAATTATTAAGTTTTGTTTCATGAAAATTTAAAGTGTAGACAACATTAAGAAAATAAAAATATAGTTTATGGACTGGAAGAAAAGATTTATGATACATATAACTGGCAATGGACTTTTTGCCAGGAAATCTATGAGGTTAAAAATATGTAGCCTATGACCCACCAATTTTACCAAGATTTTTATTTTTTTTTATCTAAGAGAAATGAAAGCATATATTCACAAAAGGATTTCTACAATAATGTTAATCTCAGCCTTATTTATAATTACTGAAAGCTAGAAACAATGATGGAAATGTTCTTAATGAGGTGAGTGGCATATTCTTATAATGGAATAACTGGAAAAAAGTACTGATACACACAGTAGTATGGATGAATCTCAAAAGAAAAAATATGCTGAGAGAATTCAGACACAAAACTCATGCATGATGTGTGAGGCCATTTTTTAAAAGTTAATATCAGGCAAAACGAATCTATGGTGATAAAAATCAGAATGGTAACTGCTTCTGCTACAGGGGGAGTGGTTTTAATGGGCATGAAAAAACTTTCTTAGATGATGGAAATATTCTACATCTTAGTTGTGGTTTTACTTACATGGTTGTGTTAATTTTTCAAAGCTCAAGAGAATTATGCCTTTTCCTGTAGGTAAATTACACCTCTATAAAAATTATTACAAAAAAGAATTCCAGAACAAAGTCTTTAACATTAATTACATTCATTGTATATTAATTTCTTGGTCCATGATTCCTAATATCTATTTGGAATTTTATTTTATTCATTTTGTGTTACTTGTTGTTTGTGGTTTTGTTGTTTGTTTTTAAAGTTTATTTATTTTGAGAGAGAGAGAGAGAGAGAGAGAGAGAGAGAGGGGCAGAGTGTGAGTGGGGGAGGGCAAAGAGAGGAGGAGGCACGGAATCCGAAGCAGGCTCCAGGCTCTGAGCTGTCAGCACAGAGCCAGACTCAGAGCTTGAACTCATGAACCGTGAGATCATGACCTGAGCCCAAGTCAGTCGCTTAACCAACTGAGCTACCCAGGTGCCCCAAGGGTTCCTTTTTCTTCATATCCTTGCCAGTACTTATTGTTTCTTGTTTCTTATGGTTTTGACTTTAGCCATTCTGACTGGTGTGATATATCATTGTGGTTTTGATTTACATTCCCCTGATGATGAGTGATGTTGAGCATCTTTCCACATGTCTGTTGGCCATCTGTCATGTCTGTTGGCCATGTCTTCTTTGGAAAAATGATGCCTTCTGCCCATTTTTAATTGAATTATTTGTTTTTTTGTGTGTTGCGCTATAGAAGTTATTTATATATTTTGGATACTAACCCTTTATCAGATATGTCATTTGTAAATTTCTTCTCCCATTCTGTAGGTTGTCTTTTAGTTTTATTGATGGTCTCCTTTGCTGTGAAGAACCTTTTTGTTTTGATTAGTCCCAATAGTTTGTTTTTGCTTTTGTTTCCCTTGCCTCAGGAGTCATCTCTAGAAAAATTGTTGCTATGGCTGATTTTACTGCCTGTGTTCTCTTCTAGGAGTTTTATGGTTTCAGCTCTCACATGTAGGTCCTTACTCCATTTTGAGTTTATTTTTGTGGATGGTGTAAGAAAGTAGTCCAGTTTCATTCTTTTGCCTCTTGCTGTCCAGTTTTCCCAGCACCATTTGTTGAAGAGACTGTCTTTTTCCCGCTGCATATTCTTTCCTCCTTTGTCAAAGATTAATTGACCATATAATTGAGAGTTTGTGGGCTTTCTAAGTGTTTTGTTTAAATGCATTATATATTTAGAACCAGCAGCAAATATAAATTCTTCTGTGCAAAAAAATTGAAATTTAACATTGCAATATATCAGTCTGAAGCTATATATATCCTACATAATTTACTTGTTCATTAGTAAATCTTTTTCAGAACTGAATAATATAATTTATAATATTGTAATATTTACCCTGCATAATATTTACCCTGAAGCTATATTTACCCTGTATAATTTTTTTTGTTAATAAATACTTCTCAGCACTGTGTAATATAATTGTGGGTACACTAGATAAAAATCCAGAATCTATGCTATCACAGGAATCACAATCTATCCCGGTACAGATTATGATATGAAATTGCAGTTAACACATAAGATTAACCATCACAATCATCATAAGATCTGAGAAGCATCCATCAGTCTAGCAATGTGGATGGACATTGTTGGAGTTCCTATAAGAACACTGTCAGTGGGATATTAGAAACCAAAGTCAGTTTAAGGGGGAGTTGGATATGAAATGAATACAGCAAACTGATTTGTTTCATGGCTCTGGAGGTGAGAATATGATAAGAAGGCATTTGGAAAGAGATCCAGGGTCAAGTAAAGTGAATTTGTTTTTAAATTGAGAGTTAAGCATATTAAAAGATTAAGAGGAAGGAACTGTTGGTCAGGTAGATATAAAAATACAGGGACTAAGATAATTTTTAAAGAAAATACGGTATCTAAGAGGGTAGAAATGTATGGGATAATAACTACATCTAGAAGGACTATCTTTATAAAAAGGTGGGTGCCTCATCCATTATCATTTGAGGGAAGAAAAGATGTTAAATTTTAAAAATATTTTTTAATCTTTATTTTTGAGGGGTGGGGAGAGAGAGAGAGAAGGATAGAGAGAGAGGGATACCCAGAATCCGAAATAGGTTCCAGGCTCTAAGCTGTCAGCACAGGGCCTGAAGCAAGGCTCGAACTCATAGACGTGGGGCTTGAACTCACAGACAGTGAGATCTTGACCTGAGCTGAAATTGATCATTTAACCGACTGAGCCACCCAGGCGCCCATTGAATTTATTTTTATGGGAGAGAGTAAAGTGCTCTTCTCATGGTTCTGTATTCTGAATGGAATGGGAAGAGACATGATCTTCTGATGATCCTGAGGAAGAGAATGAGTTTTTTGAGGGTCAACATATGAGGATATTGATAAGATATGAAACTTCTGTTGTGCACAACTAGGAAGGTGTTGACTGAACAAAAGAAATTCAGAATAGTCATAGGGGCATGGTAAGGTGACAGAATTGATAATTATATCAACCTTTGTGGTGGTGTGAGTTGGCATTATCATGGCTCAATTTCCATCGAGTAGCGATAGAGATGGACAGTTGAACTGACTTAGTGCTTGGGTTTCACCAAACAGGACTAAAAACAGAACAATGGGACAAGTCATTTTAGTACAATGGCAAGAGAATGATTAAAATAATACCAAGGAGACAAAGTCAGGAGGTGGATAAAAGATAAAATACAACCAAAAAGATAAATACAACTCATGAAAAGGAACAAAGAAACAGTCTGTTTTATTTTCTGGCGAATAGATCCAAATTGCAAATTGTGTGCATTACCCCCCCCCCCCCCCCGCCCCACCGCAAAGTCTTTATATGTCAGCAAATCTACAGAGTAAAATCAGAAAATGAACAGATGGTCCCTGGAGCTGCCCACTCTTTTTCCAATGCAGAAGATGGTTTTCTAAAGGACAAAAATTAAATTACAAATAATGGTAATGTTTGATCTTTTTAGTTTTAGCAAGCATTTTACCTGGTTGTTATCTGCAGTGGCATTGATCACATCATCACAGTAAGTCATAAATTTTGTGAGTAATTATTCTGCTTTATGGGGATATCTAACTTCAGGAGAAATTAAAGATTTTTTTAAATCCCCAGAGGTTTGGCAGAATTGATTTACAGAAAACTTCTTTCAGAATAAAAATCTCAATTTTCCAAAGTGATATCATGAAAGACATCTGTTTATTATAGGCCCTAAACTATAAGCAGTTTCCTGAAAAAAGCAATGCTAAGAGATACAAGTAGAGTGGGATGAACATGTGAATGTTCCAGAAGCTAAGTGAGAGAAGAAAGCATACCTTTCTTTTTAAACAGTGAAGTACCTTTCTTCTTACCTCGACTGGCACAATAAGCAGAAGAGAGATAGCTCATCACTTCTTTTCTATTCTAATTTAATTTAGTTTAATTCCTCTCTGCTTCTCTAATCTGGGTTACACAATACACATCATGATGCAAGTTTAGTTCTGTTAATCAACCAAGCAGACTTTGAGCATCTCTCTTGTCATTCTGAATAATTCAGACCCTCAAAGTGATTTTTCTTCCATTATTATTCTGACTAGAAGAGATAGAAGAATGTGTTTTTCCCCCCGTGAGTAGACAATAGCTTATTTGCTAAGTGACATGAGAGACCCAACCAGGGAGCATTTTTATAGAGTGTCTGCACGCATAGCAATACATGCTTCGGAGATAATTGACGTGTGTATTTATTTAACTTACAGCCTAAAAAAAAAATGAGGAATGGAGATGAGATGTTGAACAGAAATATATCATAAACCACTTAAATATCTGTATTGTAATTAATCTCATTTTTCTGCAGTACCTCTAGGGAGACAGAGATATCACACTCTAATTTTTTTAAATAGGTAACATAATTAAGGAGTGCACTTGTTGTGATGGGCACTGGGTAATGTATGGAAATGTTAAATCGCGATGTGGTACACCTGGAATAACATAACACTGTGTGTTAACTACACTGAATTTTCAAATGGTATTTGAAAAGGTAACATTTATATTAGATACATGTACAGTATCTCTAAATTATATAGACATATGATAAAAATTTTAAAGGATTTATAAGGTGAGAAATGGAGAAAAAATTGACCTCAAGAAGCTCACGGGCTGTACAGTGTTTTGATAATATTTGCTTTACTTATACTATAGTATTCTGCAGTACACTCTGCTATATTTTATCTCTTGCCTCAAAGGATCATGATAGCATACATAAAGAATATATACTACAAACTGATCATAAAATACAAGCACAAATAGGGAATCCATAGCAGTTAAAATATAAATAAGATAGAAACATGTGCAAGCTGTAAGTTTTCTTTAGGCTTCCTAACAGCCAAAGGCAAATGAAACCATGATCAGTAGATACATATAAGGAGAAAACAAATATCAGTAAGATAAAACAACAAAAATGTTCATAGAATAAAATTATAAATGAAAGTTCATATGTGATGGGGTGCCTGGGTGGCTCAGTCGGTAAGGCATCTGACTCTTGATTTCGGCTCAGGTCATGATCTCATGCTTCATGAGATCAAGCCTGGCATTGGGCTCTGTGCTCAGAGCCTGGAGCCTGCTTTGGATTCTGTGTCTCCCTCTCTCTCTGGCCCTCCTCTGCTCACACCCTGTTTCACTCTGTCTCTCAAAAATATATAAACGTGGGGTGCCTAAGTGACTCAGTTGGTTAAGCATCCGACTTACCTCAGGTCATGATCTCACAGCTCATGAGTTCAAGCCTGTGTTGGGCTCTGTGCTGACAGCTCAGAGCCTGGAGTCTGCTTCAGATTCTGTGTGTCCCTCTCTTTCTCCCCTTCCCCTACTCATGCTCTGTCTCTCTCTCTCTCTCTCTCTCTCTCTCTCTCTCTCAAAAACAAGTAAACATTAAAAAATTTCTTCACAATAAATAAATAAATAAATGTAAATTTTTTATTAAAAAAAACAAATGTCAGGATCTCATTCTTTTTTTTATAGCTAATATTCCATTATCTCTATACAGGGATAAATATATAGTTAAAATTCTTGGTAAATGATTCACTCTGAAGTCCCTATCTTAAACCACACTTCTTTCTCTGTAAGCACGGATTTTCAGTTGTCTTCTTGACATCTACATCTAGGTTCTTCAAACTCAAAATTTGCAAAACCGAGTTCTTTATACTCTTTTATAAGCCTGGACTTTACTTTTTGTTCGTGTTAACAGTGAACAGCATCACAGTATTCCTAGTTCTCCCCTATCCAAAGAGTTCCTTATTCTTTACATAAAATCTGATTTGCTTTCAGAGATGAAGTCATTCTTTTTTTTTTTTTTGAGATGAAATCACTCTTAATTCCTTCTCTTGTTACATTTCCAATGTTCTAATTCAAATCTCCACATATTTCACCTTAAAATTTGTCATAATCTTCCAAAATGGCTTCTTATTGTCCATTCTTTTTTTCTAGTACATGTATCATCCTACTGCTTTTTTTAAAGTTTATTTATTTTTTTATTTGAGAGAGAGAGAGAGAACACATGCACTCATGTGAGTGAGGGAGGTGCAAAGAGGGGGGAGAGAGAGAATCCCAAGCAGGCTGCATGCTGTCAGTGCAGAGCCCAATGGGCTTGGTCTCACAAACCCTGAGATGATCTGAGCTGAAACCAAGAGTCAGACACTTAACCAACTGAGCTACCCAGGCACCCCTCGTTCTACTGGGTTTTGATTGAATCAGTATGATTGCTTATATTGATTGTTTCTCTTTTGGCAGTCTCAATAAAAGACTAAATGACTGAGCCTTGACATTGGAAGTGAGCTTCCAGGGAGGGTTCAGTTCTGAGACACGAGACTAGCAGGTGGTGAGGGAAGGTATTTTCTTAATTTTCCAAAGGCAGAGAATTAGTCCCCATATCTGCAAATTTTTCCTTCACATAACCTTCAATCATCAGGGACTCTAAATAGAAATAGTTTCTATATGTCCCTCACTGACTGAATCAGACATCCTTCCCTCTTAGTCTTGACAATTCCACTTTCCCTGAAGGGTGGCGGAGTATATATACCACCCTAAAATATGTCACTTCAGCATAGGATAATTTCAAGCTCTAGGCATTTGAAAAATAGCATATGCAAGAAGGGCACTCTAAATCTTTCCCTTTCTTCCTGAAAGCAAGAAATTTAACTCCCATATAAAAGATTTTCTCCTTATACCAGAAGAGAAAAAAACATTTTTATTTTCTTAGAAGGAGGGCAAAGCTGAGGGAATTCTGTACAAACAGACCTTTAGCCTCTGCATGTATTTTAGTTACTTTCCCACAATTGTCTCTCTTTGTTCAACCTACTATAAAAGTATTTAGGTTTTCCATTTCTTTAGGTCTTCCTTTCCTTATGAAGGCTCCTATGCTTCATAAAACTTAGATTAAATAAATGTGTATGCTTTTCTCCGTTAATATGTCTTATGACAATTTAATTCTCAGCTGAACAGGAGACCCCAAGAGAATAGAGGTAAAGTTTTGCATCTCCTACATACCCATGATTGAGCCCCTTTTTTCTTTCTCTTCAATATCAGCTTCCTTCTCCCTCAAAAAAAGGATTCTTTTTCTTTTTAGAGAGAAAAGGAGAGTGTGAGCAGAGGAAGGGCAGAGGAAGAGGGAAAAAGAGAATCTTAAGCAGGCTCCATGCCTAGTGTGGAGCCCTACATAGGGCTAGATCTCACAACCATGAGATCATGACCTGAGCCAAAATCAAGAGTTGGACAATTAACTGACTGAGCCACCCAGGTGCCCCCCAAAAATGATTTTTTAAATGTTATTTTAAGATTGTTTAGAAAAATTCTGGGTCTCATCCATTTTCTTTCTGCTATGAACTATTTTTAATAATCCTGAGGACAATGATTTACTCTTAGAATTATGAAACTTTGGCATCTCCTTGGTGAAGATAGTGTGCAGAGAGGAGTGTAAGGAAAATAGCCCTAAATATAAAGGTGCCTTCATCCTGCTTCCTTTCTGGAAAGAAGAGGAAAACACTAACTAATTTCCCAAGATCTTCAATTTGTAATCAAGGATTTAATTCTTGGGGCATCTGTGTGGCTTAGTCACTTAAGTATCCGACTTCAGCTTGGGTCATGATTTCACGGTTTGTGAGTTCGAGCTCTGTCTCCAGCTCTGCGCTGACATCACAGAGCCTGCTTCGGATCCTCTGTCTCCCTCTCTCTGCCTCTCCCCAGCTTGTGCTCACACTCTCTCCCTCTCTCCAAAATAAACATTTAAAAATATTTTTAAATTTAATTCTTGTTTCAGCTATTTCATAATTTTTTGTTATTTTATTTCTCTCTAATTACATAGCCATACTAGAGAGATAGAAAAAATAGTTTAATCTGGGAAGTGCATAAAACAATCTAATAATTGATATCACCAGTGACATGGCCTGGTCTTGAGTAAACTTAGAAAAACACTCACTGTGAAATAATGGAACACTGTATTTGTTTCATGAGACACATTGCTGGTTCTATCAAGAAGGTATTAGTATACTGTCACTCACAGTGATGTCCATGAACTACAAAGTAATGAACTTCACAATCCAAGAAGAATTTGGGCAACTTATTTTTGGTATGAAATTTGACTCTTCTTTGTGTAAAATTGAGAGGAGGAAGGAAAGAGAAAGAAGATAACCAGCTTTTAACTGGCTTCAATGTTGTAAAAACTTTACGTATATCATCTTGTTGAATCCTTACCATTATCATATTCTTATTCCATTTAAAATCTAAAGAAATTGATGCTTAGCAGATAATAATTTGCCTTGTAGACAATAAGGAAAAAATACATAACTGAAATTTGAATTCATACATACTAAATACTGTCCCATGGCTTTGAACTACACAATGATGGTTAATTGACAAAAAGTTTTTATGACTCTAAGATATCCCTAGGTAAAATAATAATTCTCTAACTCAAACTGATATGAAGACTTCCCACTGCTAGCCACTGCTTTGGAGGGTTTGGGGAGGATACAAAATGGATAGCAAGGAACTCTGTCCTTCAACAGTTGAAATATAATAAGTGAGTCAACAAAGTAGTATATATTATAATAAGCCTATTCCTATATGATTAGAAAATTATATTTCAATAATTGTGATCTGGGGAAAATAGAGGAAGCAATTGATTCTAGAAAGGAAAAAGGGGTACTTTTAAATAGTCAAATAGATGCCCAAAAGATGGCTATGGTCTCAATATATGGAACTGGGAAGAATATTTTAAGCAGCAGAAAGTGTGTGTTCAATGTGTAGAAGGGGCACTAACATGAAGAGTAAGTAATTCATCATTGTTGTGATCATTATTTTCTGGGGGAAAAGATATAGAATAAAAACAAGTAGTATTCAGATAATAAGAGCTTTGAATGTTAGGATAAACTGAATATTACTTTCTTACTATAAATCCATCACAAAGTCTTGAACAAGGAATGGACATTTTTAAAACTGAACTTTGAGAAGTTTTCTGTAGCTGTATTATCTTGAATTTACTTGTAGGGAGTTGGTGTACGACAGCAGAAAGACCAGATTTGTAAAAAGCTATTGCAATAATGAAAAAGAGAAGATTAGGTCATGAATTAAGGATATATCAGTGGAAATGGAAAGAGGAGAACACACATGAAAGACATTGAGGCAAGGAAATTAGTCATTTTCATTAATATTTCCCTTTACTGAAGACTTTAATAATCAGCTAGAAGATGCTTCAATATGGCTTCTCAATGATCCCCATCCATTTCAGATTTTAATCAGGCAGTTACTGTCTGGTAATAAAATGACATTTAATGTTATAATGATAGGCCTTTCAAAGAGCTCTCATCAATGATTGAGTTGGTGCTCAGTAATGAGTTGATCTGTATTTAACACACTGTGCTTAGTTTAATGAACTTATATTTAATTTTTGCCAGAGCTGAGAGCTTTAAATCAAAGTTATGCCATTGTATCCTCACTAGAAAAGTTTTAAAGACTCTTCCATAAATGTACATTGCATAATTATTCTTGGGTGGGCACTTGGATAATATTTCTGACTTTTTCTAAACTGGATACTTTCCTTGTTTAACCACTGTTTAAATCACCAGTTCTTCACCAAATAATTCACAAGACTTTATAGCTAGAGGAGATAAAATTTGTTGTCTCCAAATATCTGTTATGAGGGATGAATCATGAAACATATTATAAAAAGTTGGGGTTAAAGAATGTTTTCTCTAAAGTCAATGGACAAGGAAATTACATAACTCAGTTAAAGGACCTTTGGATTGTACTTCCTCTCTCTCTTTATCTGTACCTTTGTTTGCAAGCTAATAATTTGAATACAATATTGCTTTATATCCATGTAATCATTCCTGAAAAATACCTTTTATGCAATTGATAACAAGTAGGAAACAGAATTATTTAAAGATTCCTATTATTTCTACATATTATCTTTATATCACGAGACATACGAAAATTACTGTAATATTAATGAAACTCTCACTAAGGAAAGGGAACTGTTTACCTGCCATGCGAATTATTTTCATTTGGCCGTGTTCCCTTGTTCTCCAAATGAACATATAAGTTTTAGTTATAAGTTTAGTGTGAATACAATTTTAATGTAACATCCTTTTTCTACATATATTCACCGTAGAAATATCACCTGAATATGTATACCTTTTATTAGCTGTACAACTTTCCATGTATGTATAATAATGAAAACGGGCAATCTTACCATAAACATCTTTATGCATAGAGATTCATTTTGTTTTCCTTTAGTGTTATTTAAAATATTCTTTTAGAATCTTTTTATTGCAAAACAAGTGGCATGATATTTAACATAGCAGTCTAATCTGTTTGGTAGCAGAGGGGATTTGGGGCCAAGGCTTTTTCTTATTTAGACATAGCACCAAATGTACACTTTATAAATTGTTTTCTGAATAACTTTAGAAATACTAGGCTTTTCAAAGAAAAAAAATGTCTGCTCAGACCTGTAACAATTTTTAAAAGAACTGTTCTATGTCGATGTATGAGCTCATGTTAGCCAATCTCTTGGGTTAAGTATTCTAGACCTCTAGAGACCATTGCTACTGACCCAAAGACTTAAATACAATCTGTTTGTCCAAGAAAATGAAGCTTTTAATAAGGAACCTAAAATAAAAATGTGTTCTCATTTCTTTTGGCACTTGAGGGGAAACACTGCAGAACAGCTGAGAGATATAACTATAAAAAATGGCTTCTGTGAGAAAGCAGCCACTACTTTTCATGAAGATAATGTGACATTTTAAAAGCAGCACAGTATATAGGCTACAGAATGAGGGGTCCCAAAGGAAAAATTATGATCATCAAATAAATTAAGTATTTCCTAAATGTAATTTAGTTCTCTTCCTACTAATAAAAGTAAGAACTTCTTTAAAGTATAGATCCAGGTCATAAATTATAACAATGTTAAAGAGGGCCTTTGTGGTCCACTGAACTAAGGATTATTTGGAGTTAAAGGAATTATAACCCTGTCAACAGAATTCACAATGAGGTGCAAGCTACTGAAATATTTTGCTTTATTTGATCGATATAGGCAGCTTCTCATGATCACTCAAACCTCACAGAAGATGCTAGGCTCCAGGGAATGATTTTGCCTCTCTACCATTGTAACTCTACTGAGTAATTGTCAATATTTTCCTTCACCTTATGCCTGAGAAACATTCCAGGTATCTGCATAGACTTTTCAAATTGGATTTCTATTTTCAAAGCTATTAAATATGAACTTTTAGCAGCCATTAAGATTACAGCTAGTGTTACTTCCCACACTGCTGGCTGAGATTCACCAGCTCACATAAGCCTTGGTATCTTGGCATGTGTATGAAAGCTATTCACTATTTAATTACAGAACTAAAACTTCACTGTAAAAGCTCATCTAAGGTAGCCAATCAAGCTCTGATGCATGTCAGTAATGAACATAAAACCAAACGCTTCCCAAAGTAAGTGGTAGATTTGTATCAGTACACATTTGGCGTCGTGTAGGACCTCTTTGACTTTAAAATAGGCAGTAGATCAGTCATTTCCACATGTCCCAGTCAGGATCAGCCTCCTACTACAAACTGAGTCAGGTAGACTGTTATCCAACAAAACATTATGGTTCCCTTTTGAAAAACTAGCCCTGGACCTTCTTGCACTGCTAAGGAAGAAGTAACTAGATAAATCACTAATTTCTTACTCCCAGAAAATCCTAATTGTATAGATATCATATTAAACCTACTATCAGAATTTATGCACTTGAGGAGAGACATCACCCATCTGAATTTTCATGCTGCTTTTTGGCAGGACATTTAACTGAAATGTTTAACAGGTATTCCTGGTTGCCTGTTGTACCACCATCCTTTCAAAAGTAAACCACCAGGGCGCCTGAGTAGCTCCGTCAGTTCAGTGTCTGACTCTTAATTTCAGCCCAGGTCCTTATTCCAGGGTTGTGGGATTGAGCTCCACATCAAACTCTGCACTGAAAATGGAGCCTGCTTGGGATTCTGTCCCTCAGTGCCTCACCCAGGCTCACGTGCTCTCTCTTTCTCTTTCAAATAAAAAATAATAATGATAATAATTAAGAAAAAAGTAAACCACCAAATTTTTATCAATGTGAAAAATACTGAACACAATAAAAGGATAACAAATTATATACCTGTGTGTGGGTGTGAGTGTGGGTATCAGTGGTTGGGTGACAGAAATATCAGGTCCTGAGGCAGCATATAACTTGCTACTAGTAAGAGGTGTGAATGTGCTGAAATAAACAATAAGCCTGTTGCAAAAAAAAAAAAAAAGCATTTTTTTTTGGGCCGGGGGGGGGGGGTTAGAGCAGGGAAGAACACTGTCTTGTGAATATATAAGGGCAGTTAATAGTTCCACTCAGATGCAGTATGGTACTAAAAGGCCACAGAGTGGATAGTAAGTAAATGCAGACGCTTTTAAAGACAATGTGAAACACCATTTTACTGTAGTTGTTATCGCCTGGCAATTATGCTGACTTGTTTAGTGTTGTTTTGACTCTTTTTTTTAATTCTTTCAGGTTTAGGGGCTAATGTTCTAGTGTTCAAAGAGTGCTGCCAACACAAAAGGGTCAAGAATTCCTGCCACAGCAGGAATACACAACAAACACACACACACACACACACACACACACACACACACACACATTAAACTTTGAGTCAGAAGATTGTCTTCCAACTGTAAATAACCATCTTTGTATCCTCAGATATGACACTGTGTCTCTTTAAGCTGAGGACTGAGGATCAGTACCCTAAGTATAATAATACCTCCCAGATAGCAAGATCTTTGTGAAATGAAATAGATGAGATGCTGCATGTAAAAGAGCTTTATACCCAATAAGGAAATTTAAAAAGAAAAGATTTCCAACTTTTGTAAAGTAGAACTCTGCGGGAATGGGACATAAAACAGCAATGGAAAAATAAAGAGAGATTTACAGACTATGGAGCTTGAATAGTAAAAGGCAGGTATCAGGAGCCTATTCAGTGCTCATGTTCAAAGCCAACAGGGACCAGTCTTGGAAACCAAGTAGATGGAGTTACATGTGTCTCAGTTTTGTCAAAAGCTGACTAACAACTGCTCCATTCCACGGGCTGTTACAGAGATTGTGACAACTTCAGGGGAAATTCTGTACATTGCCTAAAATATTATGGCTCCGTGTCCCCTCTGGAGAGTTATATGAAGTTACATCAAAAACCAGATGCCTGGCCACTCTCCCACTTAAAATGGAATTTCCTAAAACTGAATGAATTGGAATAACCAGACTGGGTAACATATGGATTACTTTGGAAGAATTTACGGTATAGATCAAATCCAACTAATTTTTATCAAAGCTCACTCCATTCCTAAGTGTGTCTATACGAACTTTTCCCTAAGGGGAAAAGTTATGCTCTTTGCTGTTTCAATTCAGCTATTCTACTGGAAATGTTAGCACTTTATAGAGAAAATAATCTTTAGAATTACATGAGAGTAGAAATCTGTAATGCACAGAAAAAATAGTAATAAAAAGCACTGAAAAAAAGGGTTTTATTTTTTTCTATAATCCCTCATACTTTGTTATTGTTGACCACCCCCACTAGAGGTGAAAAGGTTGATATTTAGAGTTGTGACGTTTTTATGAATGATGTCTTGTATAGTTCAGTATTCTTCATCACAGCATAGTCTTTACATCTCAAAAAATATTTTTAAGTTATTTCAGTAGAGTCCTTCAGGCTAAAATATAAGCACACTAGACAGTAATTCAAATCCACAGGAAGAAATAAAGAGCACCAATAAAGGTAACTACGTGGATACACATTAAAGCATTATAAATGTATGCATTTGTAAACCTTTTTTTTTCTCAATCTGACTTAAAAGAAAACTGCATAAACAAATGATCATAAAACTGTGCTCACGGGTTTATAAAGTATAAAGATGTAATTTTTATGACAATTTTTATGACAATCTCATGAAAAAGTAGAGAGAATGAAACTATGTTGGAGCAAAGTTTTTGTGCTGAAAATAAGATGATATTAATCTGAACTAGGTTGTTTAAAGTTAAGATGTTAATTGCAGTCCCCAGGCAACCACTATAAAAATAACTCAAAAATATGTTAAAGAAAAAACAAGAGAATTAAAATGGTGCACAAAAGTATGTTTTTAGCAAAAATACAAAGTTGAGAACAGGAAACAAAAAATCCATAAAATATATGGAAAAAATGGCAAAATAGATGAGGAATCCTAACTTATCAGTCATTACATTGTATGCAAATGATTAAGCATTCAAAAATTCCAGTCAAAAGGCAGATTGCAGAATGAACTTTTTTAAAGTAATACCAATATGCTGTATACCACAAGAAATACACATTAAACTCAATGACTAAGAGTTTGAAAGTAAAAGGATCAGAAAAGATAAACCATGCAAACAGTAAGCAAAAGTGAGCTGTGGTGGCTGTACTAATACCAGACAAAAAAATGTTACCAGAAGCCTTTCCCCAAGATATCCATTCAGTGAGGAGAAATTATTGCCAGGTGTGAAGTTAAGCTGGAGGTATGTTGGATATTTATGCAGCACTTGTCCTGTTTCTAGGCTCAGACTTTATCAGACAGACTCCACCACACCACCCAACTCACCCCCCGGTCAATGTCCAACCCTCTTTGTGTTCATAGCACACTGGAAACTTGTTCTTGGAAGTGTCCCCCATTCTGAGGTGGAGATTAGTAGGGATGAGTCTTAGAGAGATGAGTCTTAGTAAGAGAGACAGATGTCCCCTCCCATTCTCTAACCCCAAAGTTATGGGATACCCTGGACTTTTACCATCAAATAATGCACAGACAGAAGACAGCATATGACCATTCAAAGAAATAAATACATTTGGGAACTATAAAAACCATGATAAAAGAGACCATCTTCTTCAGAGCATCAGGGTCATAAAGAAATCTAAATGTATGCATATTTTCTAGAGATTTTCAAGATTTGTAATCCACTTCTAAGTCATTTAGATTGAAGTGACATTTCCTTGCTGATTTTGGCTCAGGTTATAATCTCACAATTCTTTTTTTTTTTAATTTTTTTTCAATGTTTATTTATTTTTGGGACAGAGAGAGACAGAGCATGAACAGGGGAGGGGCAGAGAGAGAGGGAGACACAGAATCGGAAACAGGCTCCAGGCTCCAGCCATCAGCCCAGAGCCTGACGCGGGGCTCGAACTCACAGACCGCGAGATCGTGACCTGGCTGAAGTCGGACGCTTAACCGACTGCGCCACCCAGGCGCCCCAATATAATCTCACAATTCTTGAGAGACAACTGACAGCACTGAGCCTGCTTGGGATTCTCTCTCTCCCTTTCTCTCTGCTCCTCCCCTGCTCACTCACTCGCTAAATATAAATAAATAAACATTTTAAAAATCTGTAAGTAGGGGAATTATGGGATGGAGAAGAATGGGTTATTGGTCTGTTGTGTATAAATTGTTTGGGGGGTTGTGTATTAGTTATTTGCTGCATAACAAATAGTTACAGATCTCAAGGACTTAAAAAAATACTTATTCACACTATTAGGTTTCAGAGGCATTGCTACATTCTGTAGGAGCAAACCCTGTTGCTGGAGATTTTTCTCCTTGGAAGGTATGAAGGATCGATTTTTGACTTGCAGAATATCCCCCAAAGCCTGACCCAGGGGGAAAGGTGGTCTGAAGAATCTAGTTTCATTGATCTAAGCTTCAGGACCTTGGATCCTAGCAGAAATTAATCAAAGAGTTTGGGGAAGGAGAATAAATAGGACAGATGACTGATAATTGAATCTGACGGTTTTCCAGGGACATATCTCATGGTTTCTGAAGCCCTTATACCTGCTGGGACACCTCTGACTCTCAGAACCTGTGTTGTGATTGTTGATGGTTGTGTGATGATGCTCTGTTCCCTTCCTTTTACCTGGATAGGAGGAAGCCCTGTTGACTCAGGAATTCCCATTTAAAACCTATCTGTGACTGGAGTTTCTCCTCTATCTTTTCAGACATGCTTGAAGTCTCCCTCTCAGTCCATATTACTCTTCTAGGATCATGCCCAAGACCTGCATGTAGCCCTGAGTTTCAGGATTATGAAAGTCCATAATATCAGCCCCAATTTCATCTGAGTCTGGACTTAGCACACAGCTGATACTGATTTGTCTATTTCCTGTGAGCCTTCCTACCTCTTGCTTTTTTTCTGGGCACAAAGTCACTAAAAATAGCAAATCTTTTTTCCCATTTTCCTTTTGGAAGAAACTTGTATGTTCTTTGGCAAGACTGGTGAGGTGTTCCTCTTTATCAGCCATTCAAACTACATTACTTTTCTGGTTCTTCCTGTAGCCTGAAGCTTAGAGTTCCCCAGCTGGCACAGGCTGCTTCTTCTGACTTCCCTATTGGTACCCAACACCTAAGAAGCTGCTGGGTCCCCAGTGAGTTCACTCTGGTGATGAGACTCAGAGAGCCAAGAAGCCAAGCATTTGGAAGCAAGGAACAATGCAGTGAACAAGCCTGAGGCTGGAGCTGGGCTGGAGCTCTATGTCTAAATGCAGATTTATGTTATCAGGAAGCTTCTTTTTAAAGCATAGTTGTCCTGGGTCTCAGGTGATCAGCATGCTTAGTGCTCAAGACTTTAGACCACACAGATGCCCATCTATCTCCTTGTAACTCCCAGGTCACCAAATCTTCAACTTATTGTGAAGGAGAACTAGGGTGTTTGCTCTCAACTTTTTCACAGAATACTTTGACCATAGTGGGAACACTTAGAACCATCCCCACCAACTCCTTCCTAATATACAAATTGGGCTTACAGGAGACTCCCCTGTCTTCTCGGATGAGGCTGAATTGGGCAAGCTGAGTCTCTTGTCTGAGATGGTTGAGAGAGAAGAGGCCAGCCAGGAGGGTTTGTTTGTAGTGGACCTCAGTAGTATTGCAAATGACTGTACAATGAAAGTGGAGGCTGGTGGTGGAGGTGTAGACACAGTGGGTGATGGTGGATGACAGTCAGAGGCATCACTGGAATTTATAGGATGGACCCTGAATGTAATAACACTTATGTCCTGAGAGAAGGTGTAGTCAGGAAAAACTGTGGAGTCCAGAGGCTTGGTGGGGTGAAGGGGTCCAGTGTCAGTGTGTTCTGTGGAAGAGAGGAAAAAGCAAGTCACGGAGGTGAAAAAAAAAAGGTGCCTTGCAAATTTGGAAATCAGTAGCAAAAAAGGCAATGCTGCAAGAGGATTCCAGAGGTAAGGATGAGAGCAAGGAAAGTATGGGGAAGGGGGCCTATAGTCAAAATACTCAGATGAGGAAGAGAACAGGGGAAAATGGAGGAGTCAGGATCTTCTGGTTAAGAGGACTCTGTCAGCAAAGATGAGGCAGCTGACGGAGGGGGCAATATTAAGATAAGTAAGAAATGAAAAGAGCCACCTGGCAGGGATACCCTTGAGGAGAGAAGATGAGATTGTCACTGAAAGTAGGAAAAGGGGCATCAGGACACATAAAGCAAATGTCAGCGAGGCCTCTGCTGGTAGGGAAAACATCAGTAATGGAGAGGGAAGCTATGATGTAGAAGTAGAAGGCCGTGGTTAATAGGGGTAGAAAATTATAAGGGGAGATCATGAGGTAGAAGAAGACAGAGCCAAGTTGGGGTGCAGTGAGGGACAATGGGCCTCTGCAGGTCCTCTGCCTGAGGTTGTCAAATAAAATAATACTAGAGAGGACTTCCAAAGAGGGACAGACCATTAAAGCCCAGTGGGAAGCAGTGAGGAAGCAGAGATAAGTTCTGTTTACAGGGGCTGCTAACTGGTTTCTCAGAGGGTCTGGAGATAGGTTAGAGACCAGAGATTCACATGACACAATTACAGAAGCTCTGGAGGCAAAGGGGACACAGAGGGGACAGCATCTTCCACAGGACATCTACATCTGTGGCATTTAGAAAGGCACACAAATGCATTTGGAAATGCACACAACTCACAATAGGTGTCCTGACAGCATCTGGCCTTTCCAGGGCACTCATTCAGAAAGCAGAAGTTGCAGCCAGAGATAAAAAGAGAGAGGAAGCCTGGTAGGCCTGTCAGGGGTAGAAGCATGAATGTGTACTGGCCCAGTACCTTCCCTTGCACCCCTGACTTTACAGCAGACATTAGACCCTCAATCAATGGCTTCCTTAAACATTCTTTAATTACTCATTCTCCTATCTTATCTACCCTACTCCCAGAATGATGTAGACCAAGCCTGAAAGGATTAAGAGGTGAGTCACCTTTTCTGAAGTGTAGGCATAACAGCTGTTACAAAGCTCCTCCCTGGTAAGCTCTCCAAGAAGGAAAACCAGGAGATTAGGTTATTTGTGGTAAAGGTAGAAGCCAAAGCATCTTCTGTAGAGCTGCACGTAGCAGCCCTTTGGGAAGAGACTATTGGGTGGTTAGATTCTAAGACTTCCAAGAATGTGTACACAATATCATGTTTGACAGTGGAAATAATGGAAACTCCCGCGTGTATATGTTTTATCATTTACTAAAGGATTTCTCACAAATTATCTGATGTGATTCCTACAGTACAAAGATGAGCAAATATTATTTCAAAGGATGAATCTCAGGTTTAGTGCCATTAAACTACTTGTCCATAGCAGAGTCTAGAATTTCTGCCTTCAGAACTAACCAAGATTCTTTCATCACACCTCACATATGCCCCATTCTTAGTTCCTTCATTCTTTCATTCCCAAGGATAGAAAGAGCAGATAAGTGTCAGGAGCTGATGCCTTTCCTGTGATGACCTTTTCTTCTGGATCTTTGCTCTCTGAGGAGCACTTACTCTAACATTGACATCTACAGAAACTGTGCAGGTGGCGCACGCCCTCCAGGATTGGTGAGACTACATTGTACCTTTAGAGCAGGCATTTTAGAAGAGCAGAACCTTATCTATCAATGAACTGTTTCCTCTTTCTTCCTGTTTTGGCATTGATGCTGAAAATCAAGAAAAGAAGGGTGCATGGGACCCAATTCATAATCTCCCTTTTCTATACTACGTGCAGAGCTTCATTTTTATGAATAATGAAATCTTTATCCTTTACCTGTTATTTATTTTTGAAGGTATAAAATACTTTCTTTTGTTTTAATGTTTGAATAATGCAAAAAAATGGGGGGAGGGGCTTTCTGGAGGGGATCCTCAATTAATTTTGGGTTACTAGTCCTCTTTTGAACAGGGCACAGAATGTTACCCCCAAAGGTGCAGGTATGCTCCACACAATAGAACGCTATTCCCTTACAACATACAATCAGAGCCTTTCAAAGGTTCACCATTGTTTTCCAGATCAACCCTAACAAAGAAAAGACTTGACCCAGAGCCACCTGATATGCGAATAGGGCCAGTGATCAAGTGTTGACAAACTCTTGTCTCCCATGGGTACCCTGAATTTCCTAAATATTATGATACCTAGCCAGTGTACCACGTGTGTTCAGGATTTTATTCTGGAGTCTGTTGCCACACCTATGTGAATGATCTGTGAAATCTAAATATCACTCAGGAGCAGTTGGGTGGCCCAGTCAGTTAAAATGTCCGACTCTTGATTTCAGCTCAGGTCATGATCTCCGGGTTCATGAGATAGAGCCCCACATTGGGCTCTGTGCTAACAGTATGGAGCCTGCTGGGATTTTCTCTCTCTCTCTCTCTCTCTCTCTCTCTCTCTCTCTCTCTGTCTCTGCCCTCTCTCCTCCACTCATGTGCTCACTCTTTCTCTCAAAATAAATAAATAAACTTTAAATAAAAAAAATAAATATCACTCAAACATCTGCTTTGCCCAACCTGTTCCCATAGATGACAGTCTTTTCCTTCTAAAGAGTTCATCTAAAAGGTATCACTCTGGGCCAACATAGATCAGAGAATTAGGAAGTATAACAGAAGAAAAGAGTGTATTATTGTGGGCTAGATCTAGGAATCCCTTGCCTCATTGCTGTCCAGATGTTTCATAGAGATATAATAAGCTCTAATACCATTTAATTGGATATAGAGAGAGTAGGAATATAGGGAAGGGAGAAGAAACTATTTATACACCATGAATTTTCCAGAACTGATTTTAAAAATCATCCTCAGTTTCAAGAAACGCAATGAATTTTTAAAAAAAATCATTACTAATCCCATTGCAATGGAACCAAAGGAAAGGAAAGCAAAAGAAAAGATTACAAAGCATCCACAACAATGAAAACCAAAGACACTGTTGTATAATCTCTTCAAAAAACTAAAATAAAGTGGATGTTTAATTAAAATCATTTAACAGTCAAAACTATCAAGAACAAAGGATGAATTCTGGAAAAATGGCAGCAATGGTGACATAATTTAAGAATCCCCATACAAAATAAAGAGGGGTAAATTAGATAAAAATGTCAAAATTTCATGACAGCATTTCCCACCAACATAGGTGATATGGCATTATGATTAATTCCGCGCTACAAGAAATAGGACAAAATACCAACAGCTATGAACTGCGCATGCTACCTATGTCTGTATAAAAAGAAGCAGAGGGAAGCCATTGAACTTTTGATGGACTTGAGAATAAGAAAAGCACAATAAAGTCAATAGGTAGTCATTAGAAGCAAAGTGATTGCTTAAGATTATAGGAAACTGATCTAATCACAATGAAAGGCAGGAGAAAGTTACAAAATTAAAGTAAAGGTAAATAGCATTACTAGACATAGATAGAACTTACCCATCACAAGGATAATGGATTTTATCTAAGTTGAAAATTAAATGATCAAATAAATAACATATTAAAAAGTTATGGGACATCTGGGTGGCTCAGTGGTTAAGCATCTTACTCTTGATTTTACCTCAGGTCATGATCTCATGGTTTGTGGGTTTGAGCCCTGCATCTGGCTATGAGCTGATAGTACCAGCTTGCTTGAGATTCTCTCTCTCCCTTGCATTCTGCCCCTCCCCACCTCAAAAATAAATGCATGAATACATAAATACATAAATAAACAAACATACATTTAAAAAGGTATGATTGAGAATTTTTTTTTTTTTAGTGAGAACAAAAGACAAACTTACAGATAAAATGGTGCATTGTATATACAAGGAAAATGATCAAGGAATGATTACCATTTAGTGAGAAGTGACTTCATTATTGAACTTGACCAATTAAGAAAGAATTTTTTGGGCAATCAGGCAAAAAAAGCAACTCACTTATTAGGGGAACATCGGAAATCCATCCACCAGCACTTAACTCCAAAAGTCAATAGAGCCAAACTGAAACATGAAAAGATGCTCACTATCACTCATCATCAGGGAAATGCAAATTAAAACTACAATGAGATATCACCTCACAGCAGTCAGGTTGACACAAATTAACAACATAAGAAATAATAGATGTTGGCAATGATGTGGAGAAAGGGGAGCCCTCGTACACTGTTGGTGGGAATGCAAGTTGGTGAAACAAGTGCAGCCTCTCCAGAAAACAGTATGGAGGTTCCTCAAAAAGTTAAAAATAGAACTACCCTACAATTCAGCGATTGCACTACTAGGTATTAACTCAAAGGATGCAAAAATGTAGATTCAAAGGGATACATATCACCAGATGTTTATAGCAGCATTATCAACAATAACGAAATTATGGAGAAAGCCCAAATGTCCATTGACTGATGAATGGATAAAGAAGTGTGTGTGTGTGTGTGTGTGTGTGTGTGTGTGTGTGTGTACGTATACACACATACAGGAATATTACTCAACCATAAAAAGAATGAAATCTTGACATTTACAACAACGTGCTAGAGCTAGAGAGAGTGTAATATGCTAAACAAAATAAGTCAGCCAAAGAAAGACAAGTACCGTATGATTTCATTCATGTGTGGAATTTAAGGAACAAAACAGATCAACGTAGTGGGGGGAAAGACAGAGGCAAACCATGAAACAGATTCTTAACTATAGGAAAAAAACTGAGGGTTGCTGGAGGGGAGGTGGGCAGGAAAATGGGTTAATTGTGTGATAGGCATTAAGGAGGGCCTTTGTTGGGGTGAGCGCTGGGTGCTATATGTACGTAACGAATCACTAAATTCTACACCTGAAAATAATGTTACACTGTATGTTAACTGAAATATGTTAACCAATTGAAATAAAAACTTGAAAAAGAAGAAATGCACATATTAAGTATCAAAAAAAAAAAGCAGAGCCTCTTTTAAAATTTTCTCAGGTCAGTGTATCCTAATATTATTCTCAATCAAATTGTTATTCAAGTATGAAAACAACGACCAAATATTTAGGAGCATTAAGATAAAATAACTAAGAACTACAATTTCTGTTTCCCATCTTCAGAAAAATAAAAATAGTGGAATGTGAAATTTAGCTAAAGAACTGTTTCACCACATCAAATAACCCAGAAAGAGAATAGCGGTAGGAGGAGGAAAGAAATTAAGGAACACTCAATATTGTAAAGATGTTGGCAAACAGTCAAAAACAACTAAGGTTGATGGGATGCCTGGGTGGCTCAGTTGGTTAGGTGCCCCACTTCGGCTCAGGTCATGATCTTGCGGTTTGTGACTTCGAGCCCCGCGACAGGCTCTGTGGCTGACAGCTCGGAGCCTGGGGCCTGCTTGGGATTCTGTGTCTCCTTCTGTCTCTGCCTCTCCCATGCTCATGCTCTGTCTCTCTCTGTCTCTCAATAATAAACGTTAAAAAAAAAAAAACAACTAAGGTTGAAACAGTTAATTGTTACTCAGTGAATAAATGGATAAAGAAAAATACGTTGTATCTTTATGATGGCATATTTCAGTAATAACAAGGAATGAAGTGATATATGCCACAACATGGATAAACCCTGAACACATTATGCTAAGTAAAAGAAGCCAACTACTAAACATCAAATAGTGTAAAATTTTAAATAAAATGCCCAGGGGTGCCTGGATGGCTCAGTCAGGTAAGCATGGGACTTTGGCTCAGGTCACGATCTCCTGGTTCTTCAGTTGGAGCCCCGCATCTGGCTCTCTGCTCTCAGCGTGGAACCTGCTTCAGAACCTCTGTCCCCCCATCTCTGCCCATCCCCCACTTGTGCATGCTCTCTCTCTCTCTCTCTCCCCCTTCTCTCTCTCCCTCCCTCTCTCTCTCTCTCTCTCTCTCTCTCTCTCAAGAATAAGTAAACATTGGGGCGCCTGGGTGGCGCAGTCGGTTAAGCGTCCGACTTCAGCCAGGTCACGATCTCGCGGTCCGGGAGTTCGAGCCCCGCGTCAGGCTCTGGGCTGATGGCTCGGAGCCTGGAGCCTGTTTCCGATTCTGTGTCTCCCTCTCTCTCTGCCCCTCCCCTGTTCATGCTCTGTCTCTCTCTGTCCCAAAAATAAATAAAAACGTTGAAAAAAAAAATTTAAAAAAAAAAAAAAAGAATAAGTAAACATTAAAATAAATAAATAAATAAATTGGGGAGACTGGGTGGCTCAGTCAGTTAAGCATTGGACTTCGGCTCAGGTCATGATATCACCGTTGTGAGTTCCAGCCCTGCATCAGGCTCTATGCTGACAGCTCAGAGCCTGGAACCCGCTTCAGATTCTGTGTCTGCCTCTGTTTCTACTCCTTCTGTGCTCACACTCTGTCTCTGTTATAAATAAATAAATAAATAAATAAATAAATAAATAAATAAATAAATAAATAAATAACCAACCAACCAACCAACCAACCAACCAACCAACCAACCCATATGCCAAGGTGTGGGTGATAGAAAGATGGAGAGTCATTGTGAAAAGATACACTATTCCTTTTTGGAGTGATGAAAATGTCTTTAAATTAGATATTGGTGCTAGTTTAATAAACTGTGAATATACTAAAAAAAACCTGAATTGTATACTTCAAAAAGGTGAATTTTTTGTTATATGAATTAGTTATCAATTTCAAAATGTGTCAGAAAAAAATATTCATTATAAGTAAAAAGGTGAAATGGAATGGAAAATAAGGTTGGCTGGCCACTCTTGATCTTTTCTACCTAATTTTATATTCTTTAAAGCACAAGACAAAAATAGAGTAAATGTTCTGATAATAACAATTCCTATTTCCTGGGCCTTATAAAGAGGTCAGTAAACAGGAGAAGGAAAATATTCTGCATTTTATTTAATAATTCTAACAATATAATAATATTATAATCTAGTATTGTGTTGAAGTATTATGCTTCAACAAAAAGTAAGACCTTAAAAGACCTTGAAGGCTATTTTCTTTTTTTGAAAAAAAAAAAAGTTTTATTTAAGTATAGTTGACACACAATGTTAATTAGTTTTAGATGTAGAACATAGTAATTCAACAAGTTTGTATGTTATGCTTTGCTCACCAGAAGTATAGCACCATCTGTCACCATACAAGGCTGTTACAGTATCATTCACTATATTCCATATGCTGTGTCCTTTATACCCATGACTTATTCATTCCATAACTGGCTATTTTCAAGTAACATGATTTCTGTTGTTTGTTATATAAGACATATTTTATTAAAATCCAGATGTGAGGTTTTAAATTTTCATTCTTTTCTTTAATATTCCTATATCAATGCCATTATTATTTTCTAATCAAAGGAAGTGACATT
Source organism: Felis catus (assembly GCF_018350175.1). NCBI lineage: Eukaryota > Metazoa > Chordata > Mammalia > Carnivora > Felidae > Felis > Felis catus. The sequence goes on along the minus strand of NC_058380.1, from coordinate 64,023,370 downwards.
TATTCTCTAAAGCAAATGTAAAAATATGAAAGAATAAGGGCAAAATAAAAATAAACCATTAGAACAATAGAAAAAAGAAACCAATGTTGTTTATTACTACCCACAGGAAAATCTACATATATAATGCTATCTAAAAATTTCAATAGTTTCTAAAATATGGAAATATTTATTAGTTTTTCAGTTTCTGGAATTCATGAAAACTCAGCTCATTACAATGTTTTTAAATTAAATACTCTCATGTAAATGACAATATCTTAATTCATTGTTAATTAAATACATCTAATTTTACATTTATGTAATAATAGATAATATTGGACAATTTATGTATTATCTTGCAACTGTTTCTCTTCTTCCCAGTTTCCTGCTTATATATTTAATTTGATTTGATTTTTATTGGTGTTCTTCTGATAGAATATTAGAACTAAAAGGAAACGGAGATACCATTTACTCCATCATCTTTCACAGATTTGTAGAAAGTTATTTCCCTTAAGTCAATGTGTGTGATATTATATGTAACCTTTAAATTATAAATGAGAATCCATTACTAAATAAATAATTCATTAATTCAGTAACCTTCTTAGGTCACCATTTTGAAAGGTTGTTATGGGTTAGATCCTGTGTTGGCTTCTGAGGTTTCTATGAAGAATAAATATGGTCACAGTCTTCAAGGACAAAAAGGAAGATAGAGGTATTGAAGCTACAAGTTAACTTGCCTACATATTGAGTAAGTGATATGGTAGGGAGATTAGAAATGTAATAGAAACATGTACAACATGCTTTGGAGCTTCAGGAGGAAAATGACTTCACAGAGGAGGTACTATTTAACTGAGTTGCAAAGTATATGTTTGGGTTTGTGGAGAGTGAACAGAATACTTTTTTTTATTAATTGATATCAATATGTGACCATTCAAAAGTATGTATTAAGAAAGGAACAGTATCTGAGATGGAATAAGAATAACCAGACCCAGGGATGAGTCTGACCTATAATGATCATTTTCTCGGAGTATAGCACTACTATCTGGGTCTCCTATCTGGAAAATTTTATATGAACTTTTGTCCCTTGAGCTTACGTTGCTCTCAGGTAGTAATCTTAATATGTAGTACCAACACTTTATGTATTCAACTACTTCTCATATTTCTCTCAAAAAAAAAGTATTTTACTCTGCCATTTTAAATGGCAAACAAAATATTGATAAATCTTCCCCTTTTTCATAACTATGCTCTATGCAATAAATCAAACAATACAAAAGTGTATATTGAAAAAGTGAAGAGTACTGAGTATTTTCCAACTGCTTTGCTCATGTATAGATAGAGGCTGAAATGGAACGTGAATCCAGGAGTGCAAAGTGTCATGGTCTATTTTTAATAGATCCTCTCCCACCAATACCCTTTCATCTGCAGTATCCATACTTAATAGTTTATGAATAACCTTAATCTGGACATTTTAAGAGCCAGCTACTAACATGAAAACATTTTATCACAATTGCTTCTTTGAAAAATAAATTGCACCCAATGCTTAAAACAAGTTTAATTATGGGACAGGATATAAAGGGTGAGGAATAAGAAACGTGAAATGGGTTCTGGGCTACATTAAAACACTTTACAGATAAGAAAGTAAACATCTCATTGGAATTAATGTACATTAAATTTATGGCCCTTAATTTTCTGTAATTAAGGTTTTCAGCATCCTCTGAACTCATGGAATAAGAAACTAACAGAGCACAAAAACAGCCATTAAGAGACATAGACCGAGGTCTTGATTAACATCAGCCATCAGTTACACAGGAGATACTAAGTAAAGAATTCTTTTTCTGGTTTAACCTAATATTGATACTAAGCCCCATAGATGCCTAAGGAATAACTTGTGGTTCAGAATAGGTATGAATAAAGGACAAGACAAATACAACAGCACTAGTAGTTTGTTTTTACAGGTTATACTGTCTTTGAGGTAATATAGTATCATTTACACTATGAATAAGAACATATCTTGGATTATTTTTTTTTAATTTTTTTAACGTTTATTCATTTTTGAGACAGAGAGAGACAGAGCATGAATGGGGGAAGGTCAGAGAGAGAGGGAGACACAGAATCTGAAACAGGCTCCAGGCTCTGAACTGTCAGCACAGAGCGCGATGCGGGGCTCGAACTCACAGACCGTGAGATCGTGACCTGTGCCGAAGTCGGACGCTCAACTGACCGAGCCACCCAGGCTCCCCATCTTGGATTATTTTTGGAAGCATCCTAACATTCATAATGCACAATTTATTTTTGTTTTGTTAGGGTCATGAAGTGCCCTCTTTATTCCAATAAAGTTCCCTGAAATTGAACACAGGAGGTGTTGTTTTTTTCCGTAATTTTACTTTCCTTTCCCTTGTACAAAGAGATCATCTGGGATTAGGACAAGTGTCACTTTATTGCATTTCTATCTCCTTTGTATCCTTAATTTCAATAAATATGTCCTTATGTTTCCAATTCTATTATACAAGTATAAAACTTATATTTTGAAGAATATTTTAAGTGGAATTTTATTTTATTTTATTATTGTTTTAATTTTATTATTATTTTTAATTTACATCCAAATTAGTTAGCATATAGTGAAGCAATGATTTCAGGAGTATATTGATTAATGCCCCTTACCCATTTAGTCCATACCCCCTCCCACAACCCCTCCAGTAACCCTCAGTTTGTTCTCCATATTTAAGAGTCTCTTATGTTTTGTCCCCCCCCCGTGTTTATATTATTTTGTTTCCCTTCCTGTATGTTCATCTGTTTTGTCTCTTAAAGTCCTCATATAAGTGAAGTCATATGATATTTGTCTTTCTCCAACTGACTAATTTCACTTAGCATAATACCCTCCAGTTCCATCCACGTAGTTGCAAATGCCAAGATTTCATTTTTTCTGATTGCTGAGTAATACTGCATGGTATATATATACCACATCTTCTTTATCCATTCATCCATCGATGGACATTTGGGCTCTTTCCATACTTTGACTATTGTTGATAGTGCTGCTATAAACATTGGGGTGCATGTGCTCCTTCAAAACAGCATACCTGTATCCCTTGGATAAATACCTAGTAGTGCAATTGCTGGGTCATACGGTAGTTCTATTTCTAGTTTTTTGAGGAACCTCCATACTGTTTTCCAGAGTGGCTGCACCAGCTTGCATTCCCACCAACAATGCAAAAGAGGTCCTCTTTCTCCACATCCTCGCCAACATCTGTTGTTGCCTGAGTTGTTAACGTTAGCCATTCTGACAGGTGGGAGGTGGTGTCTCATTGTGGTTTTGATTTGTATTTCCCTGATGATGAGTGATGTTGAGCATTTTTTTCATGTGTCAGTTTGGCCATCTGGATGTCTTCTTTGGAGAAGTGTCTCTTCCTGTCTTTTGCCCATTTCTTCACTGGATTATTTGTTTTTTGGGTGTTGAGTTTGATAAGTTCTTTATAGATTTTGCATACTAACCCTTTATCTGATATGTCATTTGCAAATATCTTCTCCCATTCTGTCAGTTGCCTTTTAGTTTTGCTGATTGTTTCCTTCACTGTGCAGAAGCTTTTTATTTTGATGAGGTCCCAAAAGTTCATTTTTGCTTTTGTTTCCCTTGCCTACGGAGACTTGTTGAGTAAGAAGTTGCTGCAGCCAAGATCAAAGAGGTTTATGCCTGCTTTCTCCTCAAGGATTTTGACGGCTTCCTGTGTTACATTGAGGTCTTTTATCCATTTTGGGTTTATTTTTGTGTCTGGTGTAAGTAAGTGGTCCAGGTTCATTCTTCTGCAAGTTGCTGTCCAGTTTTCCCAGCACCAGTTGCTGAAGAGACTGTGTTTATTCCATTGGATATTCTTTCCTGCTTTGTCAAAGATTAGTTGGCCATATGTTTGTGGGTGCATTTCTGGGTTCTCTATTCTGTTCCATTGATCTGAGTGTCTCTTTTTGTGCCAGCACCATACTGTCTTGATGATTACAGCTTTGTAGTATAGCTTGAAGTCTGGGATTGTGATGCCTCCTGGTTTGGTTTTCTTTTTCAAGATTGCTTTGGCTATTCGGGGTCTTTTCTGGTTCCATACAAATTTTAAGATTATTTGTTCTAGCTCTGTGAAGAATGCTGGTGTTATTTTAATAGTGATTTCATTGAATATGTAGATTGCTTTGGGTAGTATCGACATTTTAACAATATTTGTTCTTCCTATCCAGGAGCACGGAATCTTTTCCATTTTTTTTTTTTTTGTGTGTGTGTGTGTGTCTTCTTCAATGTCTTTAATAAGCTTTCTATAGTTTTCAGTGTACAGATTTTTCACCTCTTTGGTTACATTTACTCCTAGGTATTTTATGGTTTTTTGTGCAAATGTAGATGGGATTGATACCTTGATTTCTCTTTCTGTCGCTTCATTGTTGGTGTATAGGAATGCAACCCATTTCTGTGCGTTGATTTTGTATCCTGCAACTTCGCTGAATTTATGAATCAATTCTAGCAGTTTTTGGTGGAATCTTTTGGGTTTTTCATATAGAGTATCATGTCAATTGCAAAGAGTGAAAGTTTGACCTCTTCCTGGCTGATTTGGATGCCTTTTATTTCTTTGTGTTGTCTGATTGCAGAGGCTAAGACTTCCAATACTGTGTTGAATAACGGTGTCAAGAGTGGACACCCCTGTCTTGTTCCTGACCTTAGGGGGAAAGCTCTCAATTTTTCCCCATTGAGGATGATATTAGCATTGGGTCATTCATATATGGCTTTTATGATCTCAAGGTATGCTCCCTCTATCCCTACTTTCTTGAGGGTTTTTATCAAGAAAGGATGCTATATTTTGTCAAATGGTTTCTCTGCATCTATTAAGAGGATCATATGGTTCTTGTCTTTTCTTTCATTGATGTGATGAATCACGTTAATTGTTTTGTGGATATTGAACCAGCCCTGCATCCCAGGTATAAATCCCACTTGGTCGTGGTGAGTAATTTTTTTAATGTATTGTTGGATTCGTTTGGCTAATATCTTGTTGAGGATTTTTGAATCTATGTTCATCAGGGAAATTGGTCTATAGTTCTTTTTAGTGGGGTCTCTGTCTGGTTTTGGAATCAAGGTAATGCTGGCTTCATAGAAAGAGTTTGGAAGTTTTCCTTCCATTTCTATTTTTTGGAACACCTTCAAGAGAGTAGGTGTTAACTCTTCCTTAAATGTTTGGTAAAAGTCCCCTGGAAAGCCATCTGGCCCTGGACTCTTTTTTTTTTTTTTTTTTTGGCAGTTTTTTGATTACTAATTCAATTTCCTTACTGGTTATGGGTCTGTTCAAATTTTCTATTTCTTCCTGTTTCAGTTTTGGTAGTGTGTATGTTTCTAGGAATTTGTCCATTTCTTCCATATTGCCCATTTTATTGGCATATAATTGCTCATAATATTCTCTTATTATTGTTTGTATTTCTGCTGTGCTGGCTGTGGTCTCTCCTCTTTCATTCTTGATTTTATTTATTTGGGCCCTTTCCTTTTTCTTTTTGATCAAACTGGCTAGTGGTTTCTCAATTTTGTTCATTCTTTCAAAGAACCAGCTTCTGGTTTCAATGATCTGTTCTACTGTTTTTTGGTTTTGATGGCATTAATTTCTGCTCTAATCTTTATTATTTCCTGTCTTCTGCTGGTTTGGGGTTTTATTTGCTGTTCTTTTTCCAGCTCCCTAAGACGTAAGGTTAGGTTGTGTATCTGAGATCTTTCTTCCTTCTTTAGGAAGGGCTGGATTGCAATATACTTTCCTCCTTTGACTGCCTTTGCTGCATCCCAGAGGTTTTGCGTTGTAGTGTTATCATTTTCATTGGCTTCCATATACTTTTTAATTTCCTCTTTAACTTCTTGGTTAGCCCATTCATTCTTCAGTAGGATGTTCTTCAGTCTCCAAGTATTTGTTACCTTTCCAAATTTTTTCTTGTGGTTGATTTCGAGTTTCATAGTGTTGTGGTCTGAAAATATGCATGGTATGATCTCGATCTTCTTGTACTTACTTAGGGCTGATTTGTGTCCCAGTATATGGTCTATTCTGGAGAATGTTTCATGTGCACTGGAGAAGAATGTATATTCTGCTGCTTTAGGATGAAATGTTCTGAATATATCTGTTAAGTCCATCGGATCCAGTGTGTCACTGAAAAGCCATTGTTTCCTTGTTGATTTTTTGCTTAGATGATCTGTCCATTGCTGTGAGTGGGGTGTTGAATTGTCCTACTGTTATGGTATTGCTATCGATGAGTTTCTCTATGTTTGTGATTAATTGATTTATATGTTTGGGTTCTTTCATGTTTGGTGCATATATGTCTACAATTGTTAGGTCTTCTTGGTGGATAGACCCCTTGATTATGATAAAATGCCCTTCTGCATCTCTTGATAGAGTCTTTATTGTAAAGTTTAGATTGTTTGATATAAGTATGGCTACTCCAGCTTATTTTGTTAACCATTAGCATGATTGGTGGTTCTCCATCCCCTTTCAATCTGAAGGTGTCTTTAGGACTAAAGTGGGTCTCTTATAATCAGCATCATGATCTTTTTTTCTTACCCATTCTGTTACGCTATGTCTTTTGATTGGAGCATTGAGTCATTGACATTTAGAGTGAGTACTGAAAGACATGAATTTATTGCCATTATGTTGCTTGTAGAGTTGGAGTTTCTGGTGGTGTTCTCTGGTCTTTGTAATCTTTGTGGCTTTTGGTATTTATTTAATTTTTTTTACATTTTCATCTTTTCTCCCCTCAGAGGGTCACCCTTAAAATTTCTTGCAGGTCTTGTTTAGTGGTCACAAACTCCTTTAATTTTTGTTTGTCTGTGAAACTTTTTATCTCTCTATTTTGAATGACAACCTTGCAGGATAAAGAATTCTTGGCTGCATATTTTTCTGATTCAACATATTTAATATATCCTACCACTCCCTTCTGCCTGCCAAGTTTCTATGGATAGGTCTGCTGCAAACCTGATCTGTCTTCCCTTGTAGGTTAAGGACTTTTTTTCCCTTGCTGCTTTCATGATTCTCTCCTTGCCTGAGTATTTTGTGAATTTGACTATGATATGCCTTTTGATGGTCTGTTTTTGTTGAATCTAATGGGAGTCCTCTGTGCTTCCTGGATATTTATGTCTGTGTCTTTCCCCAGGTTAGGAAAATTTTCCGCTATGATTTGCTCACCCTTCTACCCCTCTATCCTTCTACCCCTATATCGCTCTCTTCCTCTTCTGGGACCCCTATGATTCTGATGTTGTTCCTTTTTAATGAGTAACTGATTTCTCTAATTCTTAAATTGTGCTCTTTTGCCTTAATCTCCTATTTTTTTTTCTGCTTCATTATTCTCCATAAGTTTGTCCTCTGTATCACTGATTCTCTGTTCTGCCTCATCCATCCTTGCCGCCATGGCATCCTTCCATGATTGCAGCTCAGTTATAGCATTTTTCATTTCATCCTGACTAGTTTTTACTTCTTTTATCTCCACAGAAAGGGATTCTAATCTATTTTCAACTCAAGCTAGTATTCTTATCATGATTCTAAATTCCGGTTCAGACATCTTACTTGTATCTGTGTCGGTTAAATCCCTGGCTGTTGTTTCTTCCTGTCTTTCTTTTGGGGTGAATTCCTTCATTTCATCATTTTGAAGGGAGAAAAGGAATTAATGAGGTAGAAAAAATTAAAATTAAAAAAATTAAAATTAAAAAAATATTAAAATCAAAAAATTAAAAATGCACAAAAAATCGAATAAATGATGCTAGATCCTAGGTGTGTTTTTGTCTGGGTGTTGAAAGTGGCTTGATAGATTAGAGAAAAAAGGTGGGGGGGGAAGGGAAATTGTTTAAAAATTTGAAAAAGTGAATACACTGTAGTAGACTAAAATAAAATGATGGAAGTAAAACAGAATTTGATAAAAATTACATAAAAGTAAAAAATATAGTAAAAAAATTAAAGAAAAAAATTTTTAATAAAAGTTGAAAATAGGGGCACCTGTGTGGCTCAGTTGGTTAAGCATCCGACTTTGGCCCAGGTCATGATCTTATGGTTCGTGAGTACGAGCCCCGCTTCAGGCTCTGTGCTGACAGCGCGGAGCCTGAAGCCTGCTTCAGATTCTGTCTCTGTCTCTCTGCCCCTCCCCAGCTTGTGCTCACTCTCTCTCTCTCTGTCAAAAATAAAAACTTTTAAAAAGTTGAAAATCAAAATGAATTTTTTCTCTTTCTGCATTCAAGAAAAAGAAAAGAAACGAAAAAGAGGGAAGAAAAGAAAGAAAATTGAACACATGGACCTGCTAACAGATTGAAATACAACTGAAATTACTTCGTTTTCCCCTAGAAGTCAGACTATGAAGTGCTTTATAGGCCATAAACCAAGGAGGCAGTGAGACTTGTGTTCTAGAAGAGGG